>NC_067240.1:18247500-18547500 GCF_019924925.1 Ctenopharyngodon idella | reverse complement strand
GCTTTTCAGTTTTATGTGCCATATGAATCTTAGGGTGTGTTCACATATGTAGTTCAGTTCTCTTGGTCCTTACCAAGAAGAAAATTATACATTTAGTCCTGATTCACACTTTTAAGACCAAACTTAAATGTACGATACAAAAAAAACTGCTTATGACTGTATTTTTACCAGCTGGGAACTCTTAAAGAACTTATAAAATGTGTAAAAGAGTCAAAACAGCACCAGGAATTCCTCCATTGCACACAAACAAAGATCTTTTTTAAAGTCCCCCTGTAGTCAATAATTTTATCCCGAAATTACATATTTAAATGTTTTTTCTTGTTAAAAACAATTTCTTCATGCCTTAAAATAGCTTGAATGTAACTACACCCTTGTTTCATTTAGTATACGCAGATCTATGAATATGCTAATTAGCCCCGCCCCCACTCACTCGAGCGAGCTCAGAGATCCACTCGGTCAACTTACTGAGGTAAACGTTGCACAATGGTATCGCTTTTTACAACGTCGGACACATAACGGTGATTCATATAATTAGCTTTTTGCTTGACTACGTTATCAAACAGCTAATAATATGTTGTTAATATAATGTTGTTACATAAACCATGTTTCCGTTCGCCATATCAGAGTCAGACAGCTGCCTTCTAACAATCAGCATCCTTACAAACGCTTTGAACAACTAAGAACATCAGTGGAGAAAGGCATATAGTTCATCATAACATCGTAATATACATCATACATTGCTAATCTACCCGATTTTTCATATCGACAGAAAAATATACTGGAATAACCTGGCTTCTCTTAAGACTCCCTTGCTTCAGAGCGGTCATAGTTAATGATATGCTAAAGCCCGCCCACACACTGACGTGATTGGTTACAAGCTAGTTTGTGACGTAAGAACACCTGTACTACCTGTAATGGGCAATGTAGCTCCTATAATGAGAAAAAACAGGTATGCTTGAGTATTCTGTCCTTTTAGGGTCTCATCTTGTGACATTATGTCCTGTTTTTGGTTCGTTTAGATGTCTTTGGCCATGTTGCGATCATATTTTAGTCGAATCGCACCAGAGTTCATTTGGAAGCGGACCCACTTTTTTTATTTAAGGGTCTCGGTCCGCTTGTTTGGTGCGCACCAGGGTTCGGATGGCAGCGTTCACACTTATTCAAATGAACCGCACAAACAAAGCCATTGCACCAGAGTATGTTTTAATCAACCCAAACTTTCCAAGTGTGAACACACCCTTAAACTACTATAGTACCATCACCCATGAGAAAATGAAAGAAAGTGTACCATAGAAGAATGAGATGCCAATGCACATGAAGAGAGTAATGATGATGAGACCAAAGCTAGTGCTGAAGGAGTCTATGAGCGTGAACCAGTATATCCCACCCTGTGATGGAAAAACACAGGACAAAATGAAAGCATATGACAACAAAAATTGTAATAGCATGAAGAGAATCCCTATTGAACAATATTAAGATGAACAAGATGATGAATTATGATATTAAACATTTCAGAAGCATGACTAAACTTTGGAAATCTGTACACAACTATTTATAGAAATGCCAAAAACAGAATGCTAATATAGGTTTGTTTGCTCCTCTTACATCAGTGATAAGCAGCAGGCCCATCAGATAGAAGGCGAAACAGAGCAGTGCCAGGAACAGCGTCTTGTGCTTCAGATTGGATCTGAGCTGAGGAAACTCATCCAGTACTGCTGTACAGATGCCCTCCATGTTCCCGAACTACAGGACAGAGAGAGAGAACTTCATAATAGCAGGAATTAAACAAAGGATGGTGTCCTCTCTTAACATGTCAGGAGTGTACAAACATGTCATAAGTTTCCCTGACATCTACATCAACAAAATTAAACATCTTCGCTTTCCTGTTAGGGCAACACAAGGACTGCTGTGTGCCATCATCTACCATCATCTGTTTGTGGTCATGTTTACATTTATACATTTGGCAGACGCTTTATTTCAAACTGACTTTCAGTATGTTCAAGCTATATTTTATCATCTGTCTATCAATCAATCAATATATATATATATATATATTTACACACACACACACACACACACACACAATAAATATTCCTGTTAATAATTCATTGTGTCAAAAAAAAAGTATGATGGTCATTTTTTTATTTCACATTGTCTTTAACGCAATTAATGTTTTGTCAATACAAATGTAGCAATAAAATACTCTGAAACTGAACTTAAAGATACAGAGCAAAACAGGGCTTTCAGATGAAGACAGAGGAAGGAAAACCATGGTGTGTTACTGCACATCCCATCACTCATAAATGTGTTTAAAGACAGGATGTTATGTACACTGTTATTTCGCACATCTCTTGACAAATCTGCTTCCTGAATACTGATGTTTCATACAATAACATTTCTAATGCAGAAGCACTGAAACCTGATCACTTGGATTCACATCAAACAGAGTTCTCACACTTTTTGACTGATCAGGTTCCAATGGCCTTTCCAGTCATTTAATATAGATTTTTCTTTTTTCTTATTTTAATAGAAATAAATGAGCAGATCTGTAAGTCAGGTGCCAATCTTTTGAATTCAACTGAAATACTGTAGATTCAAATGATTATTCTTATGTATATGTGCAGAAATAATGTATACACTACCATTCAAAAGTTTGGGTCAGATCTTTTAAATACATTTATACTTATATTTAGAAAGATGTATTTATCCTTTCTAAATAAATTAAAAAAAATATACATATTTATTACTTTATGGACTATAATCTCTAGCTTCCGGTAACGTCCATCCGCGCGTTCACGAGAGAGTCGAATTCCGGTGTTGTGCCGAATTTCAAACCCCTGCCAAATTATTACCCCCCTTGTTGAAGTCGCTACCTGATAGCCTAATCTTAACCCCACCCCTAATCCTAACCCCTACTCCTAAACCTACTATTCGGCACAACACCGGCGTATGACGTAGGATGTAGGAGTAGGTGAGAGTAGAAGCCTCTCGCAGTTCAAACAAATAGAGCTGGGCAAAAAAACTCAAGTTTCTCCGACATTTCTCTTTAAAAATTCTCATTGTAGACTTCTAATTTGTGACCGGTGTTTTGTTTTGCTCTATCCTCTGCGTTTCCGTTTTCGTCAATATGTAATGCGTCAGGTCAAACTTTCACTCTTCCGCAGGAATCAATGCAAAAATGCATTGCTTCGCATTGCTTTTTGGGCTTTAAAATATCAGTTACTATTCACTACTAATTCCCATTATAAAGCTTGGAAGAGCCAGAATATTTTTTAATATAACTCAGATTGTGTTTGACTGAAAGAAGAAAGTCATATACTTCCAGGATGGCTTAAGGGGGAGTAAATCATGGGATAATTTTTATTTTTGGGTGAACTAACCCTTTAATCGCTTCCCAGACGCCACAGCAAAAATGGCTGGCCACTGCTCTGGGTGTGTGTGTTCACTACTCTCTGCTACTAATGTGTGTGTACACTAACTGGATAGGTTAAATGCAGAGGACAAATTCCAAGTATGGGTTACTTCACGTGTCACTTTTACTTTCACTTATTTTTTGATCAAGTAAATGCAGCCTTGGTGAACATGAGAGATAGTGGAATGGTAGTGTGTATGTGTACACTAGAAACATCATGCAACATGAATAACTGTCAAACATAAAAACCTGAATGCACTGCAGGGTCTTACCAGTGTGTCCACTCCCAGCATAAAGAGCATGAGAAAAAACAGAATGGACCAAAACACTGATCCAGGGAGAAGAGCCAGGGCTTCTGGGTAGGCAACAAACGCCAGACCAGGACCTAAAAGTTTAAATATGTATTTTAATTAATTCTTGAAAAATAATAAATTATGCATTTGCTTTGAAACTGCAAGGATCGGAAAACATTTTAATTGACTGTAAATCAGGGCTGGTGTGTGCTGAGCTATCTGGGATGTCATAAGAGGTAGCAGTAACATGACAGGCTAAACAGGATGTACCTGTGTCTGCCACCTGACCCACGGGCACTCCCTTCCTCCAAGCCATATGACCCAGGATAGAGAAAATGGCAAAACCTGCAAAAAAGCTGGTAGCGCAGTTCCCTATGGTGATAATCAGAGTATCCCTGCAGGAAAGAAATCATTTTGAGACTAAATAATAATAATAGTAATGTTTCATGAGACCAAAACCAAAAAGTTTTCCCACAGTAAAAAGCCTCACCTGATGACATTATTGTCAAATTTATTGTAAGATGCCATTGATAGAAGGCCACCAACCCCAATACCCAAAGAATAAAATATCTGCGACGCAGCATCATTCCACACCTACAATAACAGGAAGTTACAAAATGACCTACAATAACAGGAAGTTACAAAGTGTGTACAAAACTGAAAGAAATTAAAAACTGTAGCATTGATTTAAAAAAAAAAAAAAATTTACTATTTAGGAAATGGTACCTGTGCATTAGCCAAATGGACCCAGTTTGGAGTGAGGTAAAAGGCGACACCGTTCAAGGAGCCCTCAAGGGTGGCCCCTCTGATGATGAGGACAAGCAGCACAAAATAGGGGAAGGTGGCAGTCACATACACCACCTCACATCAGAGGAAACATGGGAAATTAATTTCTATCATGTAGAACATATTCTACTCTGCTCTGAAGCAGCCTCATATGACGTCAACACCAGGGTAATTATAGTTAACTAAAACCATAAAAAATAAAATATTATTGAATGTATTTTATTTTAGCTAGTTGCCAAGGCAACATTTCTCATTTTCCATTTAGTTTAATTCAGGGCTGCCAACTTTTGAGTTCAGCTTGGAATAAGAATTATGGAGGGTGGGGGTTACCTTCAATTCATTAGCTTGCAATTTGATTCTGATCGATTCATTTGGCTAAATACAGTAGGGCTTATGTGTTAATTTTTTTTTTTTTTTTTTTTTTTTAAGTAAACAAACCTCTCTTAACTAATGCTGTAAACAAACCTGTCAGCTAGTATTATTACTAAAGGTTAAAATTAACAACTCATTCTTATGATACGAGGCAGTTGCTTTAGAAGTTGTGGGGAAGTGAATGAACAGTGCTCTTTTCCACTCTCATTACCCACAACTAAGGTGCCCTTGAGCAAGCCACTGAACCCCCAATCACTCCCCAGGCATCGCAGCAAGAATGACTGCCCAGTGCTCCGGGTGTGTGTTCACGGTGTGTGTGTTCAATACTCACTGCTGTGTGTGTGCACTTGGATGGGTGAAATGCAGAACACAAATTCCGAGTATGAAACACCATACTTGGCTACGTCACGTCAATGTGGTTTTATAATAATGTTATAATATTTTTTTAATGATATAGAAGTATAAAAATAATAATAGTTCATTCATTTAGCAAAATGCTCCTCTCTAGAATTCATTTTAGCTAACTAACACGCTATATGGTCATTGATTGGCTTTACATGGTCATTTGATTGTTCACAAGCTGTTTTATTCACCTCTTTCCACAGTTGAAACACTAATTGAACGATTACATGAGACATGATACATTTTAGAAAGCTGTACTGAATCTTTCAACATACAGTGGGGAAAGTAATTATTTGATCCTCTGCTTATTTTGTAAGTTTGAGCACTTACAAATAAATTAAGGGTCTATAATTTTTATGGTAGTTTTATTTTAACAGATAGAGACAGAATATCAACAAAAAAAATCCAGAAAAAACACATTATATAAAGGTTATAAATTGACTTGCATTTCAGTGAGTCAAATAAGCATTTGATACCCTACCAACCAGCAAGAATTCTGGCTCCGACAGATTGGTTGTGTGCCCAAGTGGAACACAGATTAGTCCCGTCACTTTAATAAAGTACTCCTAATGCCATCTTGTTAAGTGTATAAAAGAAACCACAGAATGTGTATCTTCCATTCCAAACTCTCCACCACCATGGGCAAGACCAAAAAGCTGTTAAAGGACATCAGAGATTGTAGACCCGCACAAGGCTAGTATTGGCTAAAAGACCAAAAAGCTTGTTGAGAAGGAGACAATTGTTGGTGCGATTATTCAGAAATGGAAGAAATACAAAATAACCATCAAATCACCCTCTGTCTGGTGCTCCATCCAAGATCTCGCCTTATGAGGAAAGGATGAACATGAGAAAGGTGAGGGATCAGCCCAGAACTTCACACAAGGAGCTTGTTAATGATTGCAAGGCAGTTGGGACCACAGTCACCAAGCAAACCATTGGTAACTCACTATGCCACGATGGATTGAAATCCTGCAGTGCCCGCAAGGTCCCCCTGCTCAAAAAGGCACATGTACAGGACCGTCTGAACATCTAAATGATTCAGAGAAGGCTTGAGAGAAAGTGCCGTGTTTGCGAGACCAAAATTGAGCTCTCTGGCATCAACTTGACTCGCTGTGTTTGGAGGGAGAGAAAACGCTGACTATGACCCCAAAAACCTCATCCCTACAGTCAAGCATGGAGGTGGAAACATTATGCTTTGGGGCAGTTTCTCTGCTATGGGTACAGTATGACTTCACCGCATTGAGGGGCTGATGGACGGGGCTATGTATCGTAAAAAAATTCTGGATGAGAACCTCCTTCCCTCAGCCAGAACACTGAAGATGGGTCATGGATGGGTTTATTCTGTCTCTATCCATTAAAATAAACCTACCATAAAAATTATAGATAAATAATTATTTTCCCCACTGTACCTTCTGATGTTCATTCATGTTTATTTGGTGCTATAACTAGTAATAAAGAGGAAGACAGATCGTTTGACGTGCTGCTTGAAACGGTGCTAAAGCGATCTGTCACACCACATTAAAGGTATTTATTGTTTGAATTTTGTAATAAAATTGACAGAATTTGAGAATTTAAGCTGAGACTTAGCTTATATCAAAAGTTATCCGTCTTGTCTGTCAGCGCGTTGACAGAAATTTTTCACAACGTGAGAAAATGGATGTGTGGTGTGAGAACAGCGTCAATTGCCTGAATCCCTGAGAGTTGGCAGCCCTGGTTTAATTTGATGTACTAAGATAACTAAAACTAAAATAAAAATCAGTAACAACTATATAACTATATAGGTATTTAAAATTAATAATAATAAAAAAAAATGACAAAAACACAACAAATTTACTTAAAATGGAGAAAAAAAGAAAAAAAAACATTCTAAATGTTAAAAAAAAAAACTATAATTTTATTTGTTAATGGTACTAAAATAACATTTACACCTACTTTCCTATTGGGAAAAAAAAGCCAAATGGATGCACTGTGGATTTCTGTAAGGCTGAGTAAGGTCTTACCTTGCCAGAGCTGCGAATGCCCTTGAGCATGCAGAGAAAAATGACGACCCAGGCAGCCAGCAAACAGAGAGCTAGAGGCCAACGCACTGGACCGGGATCATGCAGCCCTTCACTGTTCACCACACCCAGAACCTTCACACTGAACACACACAAACACAGTGTAAGACATAAGTTCAACCACATGTTAACAGTCTAGGACTGTTTCAAGTGGTTTTGTGGCATTCATTTTACCACAGAACACTAGAATAGATGTTACAGGTCTATGTGAGTCAGTGAGAGCAGGACTTTGGACCTGGACGCATGTTTGCTGTACATTATCACACCTGTAACTGTGGTATTTTTAGATTCAAGGATGTGAACAAACATGAAACACAAGCAAACAAAATTTAAAATGTAATTTATTCCTGTAATGGCAAAGCTGAATTTTAAGCATTATTACTCCAGTCTTCAGTGTCACATGATTGATTCTGATTATTATTAATGTTGAAAACAGTTGTGCTGTTAATATTTGTGATACATTCAAATCCATACAAAAAATATGGATTATGTTCTGCTTGTGCTTCACGAAACTTTGAGTCTAGTATTTTTACAAATTACAACATTTACTGAGACACAAAACATAAAATAAGTGGCTTACACATCAGGTCAGAACTGTGCACATTTTATGGATCATCAGTAAATATATTAATATACTAGTTTCAAAATCAATGGTATCAATGCTATTTTAAAAATATTTTTTAATTTTAATTGTATTTATTTATAAAAGAAGACAATTTAAAGACTAGTTTAGTACATTTCTATAGAGAGAAACTGAGAAAAATAATAATAGCTGAGAATCCTTACTTCCAGAAGACCTCAGAGGGACTTTGGGTGACATTAGTTTTGTTCTGTGGAGAAAAAAATTGGTAGATGATATGCAGTAGTCTATAAGGCTATAAATAACAACATTTTGTATTAACTCTCTAGCAGAAAAGTAACTTACTCTACAAAAGGCAATGTTATGAGGAGCATCACATGACCAGGGCAGAGGACTCTGGAAAGAGCTGCCCAGGTAGTAGAACGTCCAAGCGATAATGACATTATAATAGAGACACACAAGAATGGACACACACAGCATCCCTATGCCAATCCCTGCAATGAAGCCAGGACAACACCATTATCTCCATTTGTTTAGCCATGTATTTAATTACTGATTATTACCATAGAGAAGGACCATTTATTCTTACTTCAAAGTGGAGCTACATGACTTTGAATAATGAATAGAACTCAAATCCAATTTTACATAGTCACAGCCCAGTTTACAAACCATAATTATGCTGAATTGATGAATTGCATGTGTTGTGGTACCTTTTAGGAGGGGACAGCACTTCCAGACGGTGATGGGACCCGCGGCTCCATACTGGCCCAGGCTGAGCTCCATGAGGAAGAGAGGCATTCCCGTGAAGAAGAGCATGATGAAGTACGGGATGAGAAACACACCTGCAACACAACAGGATAACAGTCAATGTGATGTGATGTGAACTGATAAAATGTATACCTTGAAAGCAATGCAATCTGTCAAAGGCTAAATATATTTTTTTCTTGTTAATTTTTCTTGTTAATGTTTATTTTTGGACTTTTATTAATACCAACAGAATGAGACAAGACAGGAAATTATGTGGTGAGGATGGTGGAATGGTGAAATTAGATTTTTTTTTAATGGCATGAGTAAGATTCAAAGTTCATAAGCACCACAGCTCAATATGTTGGAGCATGTACACTAACCACTGAGCCACAATCACAAATTATGTCATTTGTGCTAGTGATTTCACACTCCTAAATCACTGGTATTTGTCAATGTTTTCTCCTCAGGATTTGTATTATCCATACATTTCACATTAAGTCTCTTTAAACCACCCAGAACCTTAAAAATCACTGTATTTATTGCAAATAGTAAATATCCAACAATGGATATGAAAACATCCTCAAGTCCTGTTAATTCTGGATTTAACTAATCATTTCATAAGCAGAACTGAAACATCACTGTGTGTTAAAGCTGCACAATTAATCATTAAAAGATCGCAACCTCGATTCATACACCCACACAATCATGATTTTTCTGTGTCTATTAAACCTTTGACAAGTACAATCACAGGAAACATTGAAATCTGCGTTGGCGCTGATGAAACAGCTTCACAAACAATCTTTTGAACCACACAGTATCATTACGATAATCACAACATCGTTATGTCTTTTACAATAATTCATATCACAGAAGTACTGGAATAAAGTTTGCAGTTCTGATGTCTACAGTAGCGATCAAAATACAGTAAATCACCTTTTGATGATGACTGATTCAAATAAAGATTGTATCAATTACATTGTTCTACCAGTAAGTGGTGACAAGTGAAAAAATATATTTGTCATTGAATCATTCATTCAAAAGATGTTCAAAAATGCTGATTCATCCAGTAATGAAGTCTTTATGAGCGAGTCATTGAATCATTCACTAAATTTTTTAACATACTGTATTTTTCAATTAAGTTTCAATTTATCCAGAAACGTGCTTTCTACTGTGTGTGTATGCATATATTGCAGGGGCGTTTCCTCCGAGGAGGCAAGGGAGGCAGTGTCTCCTCAAAAAAAAAAAACAGATGAGAAAATAATCAATATTACCAATAATAAAATAATGCAAATATTACAAAATGTGATAAAAAGTGTTACTCTTTTTATAAAGTAACAGTGTCCAACAGCGACACCCGCAGGTGAAATTACAGCGGGAGGCATGCCTCCTCTCCCCTCATTAAGTTAAAACTGACTCCCTAAAGCGGTGGTCGGCAATAGGTGGCCCGCAGGCCAAAACTGGCCCGCCAGCAATAATATCTGGCCCGTGCCCGTATCTTCACTAGATGCTATTTTTTTCGCGTTGTGTTGCGCCACGCCGCAACAGCTAAAAGCTGTCTACACTGAACGGGACAAACTGACCATTGCAAAGCACTACGTCAGAAACAGAACGGGGAATCCATTCACTGTCGGGAACGTGTTGTGTTGCGTGACTCGCACCGCGCCGCATCCAGTGTAGACAATATCACTGATTAAATTGGGTTCTATTATCTTTTGACGCGTCATTCACAAAACTAGGTAAGAACGCATAGTTGTCTTTCCATTCTTCTTTGTATGCCCTATTTTCGCTGTCAACTTTCCTCTTTAGACTCTTTGATAGTGCCATTTTCTCTCACCAGCTAGCTTAAATGTTAACATCACTCTGCACATGACGTAATAGCGTACCTCCATCACACAAACAATTTAAAAAAGCAGTTTAGTATATGAGGATGCCAAGGAATAGGAAGTGTAAAAGTAGGCTACGTCAAAAAATTATTACAATAAGTTAGGCTCCATTGTGTACCAAACAAATTAAAATGAGACATTTATTATTCACAATATGGAAAGAGGAAATAAAACATAGTTTGTTAAGAGCATGACTCAAACATGCCATTAATGGGCTTATTCAAGTCCTCTTATTTTTTGAGTTATTTTTATCCATTCCGCATCTCCCACATATGTTTTATCAAGGCGGTCTGTATTGCAAATTGGTGAACGAAGATACTTGCGAGGTCACTACTCCACTTTATTAATTTATCCAGTGTAAAACCCGGACACCGCCACACAAATGTGGCTTTTTGTAAATGACTGTCCTACTACAGGATTTAACATAGAGTAACAGCTCAATACCAGTTACAAAAGACACTGTAACAGTCTGTCATCAATTAATTTAAATTATCCTTTGACTATGTTCTGGCCCGACATCTAGTGACGAAAATCTTTTTTGGCCTGATGCCAAACTTAATTGCCAACCCCTGCCCTAAAGTGTGCGGTGGGTTTAATGGAGGGTAGTCTCGCGTAGCGAGACCTTCAAACTGACGGCAGAAGGTCTGGACACTATCGCAGCTTTCATTGGCTAAGGACCGCCCAAGAGGACGTTTGACTGACATGTAAAGCAAACAATCAGAGTTTGTTTTGTTCCGTGTCAGGTTTAGGGGCGTGAAAATGAAAGTCAATGTACCAACAATAACAGACCAGCGTGCATCTATAAATTATTTATTCAAGAGCTGTGCAAGTTTACTCCAACAATGGAGCCGCGAACTTCACATACTTTTGAAAATCCAGTGTTTATTAGATCCTGATAAGCGCTCGTTGTCACAGTTGTAAACATGACGGTGTTCTTCTTCTACGAGGGGGTTTGGTGTCACGGCATTTGTTTCCAAGCGGACCATTAAAGAACGCAACAAACACGTCTCCCGGACATCCTGTAGAATTCAACCAACCAGATGACGACTTCGATACTGCTGAAGTGTTTCCAGATAAGTGTGCCATATGCCAGAGATTGTATATTATAGGGAAATGAGAGGGTCTGTTTCTCTTACCATTGGAGAAAGCTTAACGGCTAACTTAATCACGTGCGGCACCTCTCAGCCTATCGTGTAATGGCAGTGACATCAGTGACATTCAACAGACAACAGTCTGCCTTCTCTTAAAAAAATACATTTTTATCAAGCTAAAATCTACATAATCATTCCCAACGAAAATATTTAGTGTAAAACATGCTGAAGATTAGCAAACAGGCTGTCAATTAATTAAATGATTAGCTATTTCCCCACAAAAGCTGTTTAATCAGCATAGTGAAGCCTCTCATCCATTGACATCCATTAAAAAAACGGCCTCTGGTTACGCTTTTTTGGCTAAAGGTTGCAGGCTTGCCTTCCAGTGGCTTTGCATATGTATCAGACGTTCAGCCAACGGTCCATGGCCTTGACGTCTGAGGCTGAAACTAAGTGGGGGGTAATTGAGAATGAATGGTAGAAAGTCACGTGAGGAGGCAATGTCTCCATCGCGCTTTGATTGGATATAATCAGTTATGATAGGTTCACGCGGAAATCCCGCCTCTTGTTTTCGTGTGCGTTTCCATCGGCCTGAATGAAGACAATGATGGGAAGACTAATTAAAAAGTAAGTAAACAAAGCCATTTCACTGCTTTATGTCACGTCAAAATCAAACTTGAAATGGCCTGAAAACATGATGACTGTGGGGGTTTTTAGTGAGCAATCAGCTTGGTGAAATTAAAGATACATCTCCGTGTCTGTGTGACCAGTCTGTAAAAGATTGATGACTGATGAAAATAAGTTGATTACTTAAAAGAAAAGCTGAACATTAGTTTACAAATAAAATGTATTGTTTAAATTGTTACTGCGTTTAGTTATTATTTTAAAATAAATGCGTAAAAACACTAACTTGATGAAATTTATACTTGGTTTTATAAATAGAACATTACATACATAGTAATTACAAAAAATACAAAATAGAAATGTATTTGGTCTCTCTTTTTATGTAATGTTTATTTAACCAGGAAAATTAAGAATAACGGACATAAATTTACATTTGATATACAGTATATAAAAAATGTGAGGACTTTGCCTCCTCATTTTAAAACTCCACCGCACACCACTGATATATTGGTGTGTAATATTTAAGAGAAAAGGAAGCAATTTTGGTGTCCACTTTCAGATGCCACCGCCTCTTGCTGTGTTTCTTTGGTTTCTAATCTGGTATTTAGCAAAATGCCACAGTTCAGAAGTGACATTCAAAGTGTTGTTTAGCACAATCCATGAAATTTATGTTTGAATTAAATCTCTTCATCATAATTGCCCTTTAGAATCCATTGTTTTTAAGAATTTACTATTGTAACATAAAACATTCAATCTCTGAGTGCTTTTCATCTGTATTACTAACCATCTTTACATTGCAAATTTCTTCCTTTTTTGAGGCCTTCCTGGTTTAGACAAATTTGTTTCAGAGGTTTAAAGAGGAATGTGCCCTCCTTCCTACTATAGGGAGGGGTTTTTGGTTTTGGTGATTGGTCGGAGAGATGGATTTCAGCTTAGTTTGGTGACCAAACTTCCTGGTTTACCCATGAAAGACCCATTTACAGCATTTACTACAACTTTGTTTATGTGGCAGTTACTGTGACTCACTTTCAGACAAAATTAAGGTGCGATCACAAATATAAGCAAAATTTTTCAAGCAAAATAATTCCATTGTCTATTGTCATTAGTGTAGTGACATATGAATCACAGATCACACAGAAGTCACTGTAAAATCAAGCATCTTTCTGTTGGTATGGCATCTACGCTAATATTAGTCTTTCTGTTTATCCCGAGGTTTACCGTAGTCAACCGGATCCAGGTGAGATTGAGGACCTACGCCTTGACACGACCACAACGCACCCCTGAAGTGTCAGCAGAGATTGAGTCAACTAGATCATCCATTGTGAAGGCCTCATCGACACGACAGCCAATGGCACAGTTCCTCAACAAACCGTCCATACCGGCGTGATGAATACGATGGATTGAACTGGAATAAATACTTTGAATGTTGCGATCCTATCGGGCTTATGACAGCTACCTGAATCGTAACAAAGCACTGTTTGCCAGAGGAGAACTGGCCCCCCGACTAAGCCTGGTTTCTCCCAAGGTTTTTTTCTCCATTTTAACACCTGTTTGCCACCTGATGTCACCTGTTGGAGTTTGGGTTCCTTGCCGCTGTCGCCTTTGGCTTGCTTAGTTGGGGACACTTGATCATTTGACATTTGATATTCAACAGTGCTTTGCATCTGCCTACATTGACAGCATTTTCTTTAAGAGCTGCTGTGCAGCCAAAATTATATACCATTTATCACTGTAAAGCTGCTTTGACACAATCTGCATTGTAAAAAGCGCTATATAAATAAAGGTGACTTGACTTGACTTGACTTGGTCAACATGGCGATTTTGTGCGACCAACTTTAACGTAAGAACAATCTGCGTAGAGAATTTTTTCATCCCCTCGCACAAAACAACCATACATGTAGATTCCTATTGAAATAACTGGATTTTGTCTGCCAAATTTCACAAAATAATTGTAAATTTACACTGAGAATTAAAATAACCCATAATGTATGTTCCATTTATCCTAACAGATTATTTTTCATATTTAATGTCGCTCACCTCCTCCATTTCTGTAGCAGAGGTAGGGGAACCTCCAGACATTTCCCAGGCCAACACAGTAGCCAATACAGGAGAGAAGAAATTCATATTTGCCGCCCCACTGTTCTCTGGGAGGTTGAGCTGGAGAAGCTGGTGCAATGGATGGAAGCTGGTGCTCAGTTTGGGACTGGGATACAGGGCTGATGACATCATGAGAAGACACAATCCCGTTCTGCTGTGCTGGACTCTGCAAAGAAGATCGTTCAAAGTTTATCATTGATCAAACAACCATTTTACAGATCAACACACTTCTTTGTCTTTCAATAATTATGTCAGAAGATATAAATCTGAGCAGTAAGTCCTCTCACAGCTCTTTTAAATGAGACTGTCAGTAGGCTTTAGGTATCACCCTAGCAACTGGCTAGCCACACCCTAGCAACCACCAAGAACACAACTGCAATTATCTATCTGGCCTCAAAACCTTCTAGCTTTTAGATACTACAAACTTAAAACTATTCCAATCTTAAAACCTCCAAACTTCAAGATTTTAAAACTACTTCAAACTTTTTTTAACCATGTTTTTTCAAGCCAATATCATAGTTTGCCAAATGCTTTCATCTAGTTTGCATTACTTCTCTTTTACTTGCATTACTTCTCTTGTCACCTGAAGACTATACTATATAACCTGTATTTAACTGAAGTTGGGGATGAGGAACTAACAGTCAGTTTGGTTTGTGCCGTGTAAATCCTATAGTGAGATAAAGGGGAAGTAATTTGATTGCTAAAAGAACATAGATTACACACTCCTGAAAAAGGGTGGTTGTGTAACTGACATTATTTGCAGGCATTTTTCAACATATTAATATTGATGATGATGATGATAATAACAAGTATTATAATTAGGCTGTCTATGGTATGCAGGCAGGCCAGCATTATATTTTGTAATCATAGTTTTGTCATCTTTATTCACTTTTTCTTTCTGGAATATAGCTTACTTTGATCCTCATCCTTCCAATTAATATTTTTATTGGTTTATTATCTACCAAGAGAGTGCTAAATGGATAGTTCATCCAGAAATGAATATGAGTCACCATTCACTTTCACTGTATGCAAAGAAGATGCCATAAAAGTGAATGGTGACTGAGGCTGTAATTCTCCTTCTGTGTGGAAAAAAAGTCAAACATTTATGGAACCAAATGAGTTTTTAAAAAAAGGCAGAATTATCATTTTTGATAAACTACTCCTCAATCATACTAACTAAACCTTTATTTAACTAACCTTTAAAAAAAAAAAAAAAAAAAAAAAAAAACTCGTTAATTGTGGCGAAACGCAGCCATGGACAGGAATGAGGGCAGACGGGTTGTGTTACCTCGACAGACCAGCTAGCCAACCGTGCTCAAACGAGTCCAAGTTTCTTTCAAAACTCAAATAACATCAAAAATATGTTCATTTTCTCGTGTAAAATATGTATTCGCGTGAATTAGTATTAGTAAGTACCTCTCTTGTAGGTGCTGCGTTCACAGTCGCACCGTTTCCAGGTGCTGTCCTCGCCTCCTCACTCGGCATCTCCCCAGCGTTTTTCTTCTGATGCTCGCTACATTGTTCACTTAATGGTTTCATCGAGAACCCTGGTTGACTCTTAAAACAGACTGTAGTGTTCTAGAGACCTTACATAGATGACTTAGGAATAAAAATAGAGTAATCTTGACTACAAAGCGCAGGTGGACTGCGATGATCCATGTTGTTGGTTGGGGGAGGGAGGAACAGTCGATGAAGGGAGGCGCCGGTGTCTGTTCCGCACACAGAGCTCACCTCCTGCAGGTAAACTCGCAAATAATACCACTCCTAGGACCACTGCTGGTCATTCCCATCCTCCATCCTTTTTGGTGTTTATTAGGGTATATCTTTAGCTTTCAGTCTTTCTCTATCTTTGTTTATTGGCAGGTATTGTGTCTATACGCTATTGCGACAGATTATGGTTGGCTCTAATGTGTCTTAGTTCCTGACATCAAATATGAAAGCATTATTTTCGGCTGCCAAAGAAGTTTACTGTTGGTTGTCGCCTGCCAAAAAAAATTACTTCATCTCACGCAACGCTATAAGCGTATATTCGTCTCATTTTAACAGGAAGCCACTTCACCAAGTTCACTACAGCAGCAGGAAACCGCAGTATGTGCTCACTGTGCTGGCTTGGTAAGACACAAACTCGACTTGTGAGTCAGCAACAGACACAAAAAAAAATCTATATTTTAAATAAAACAATTAAAATAATACAATTTAATAAAATAGCTTTATTTAATAAATATATACAAATTATATTTATTTGTTCATTTATGTATATTTATTTGTTCAATTATTTATTTGTGTACTTATTCATAAACATTCATTCAATACATTTATTAAATAAATTTAGTTATTTCTGCATTTATTTGAATATACAAAGTGAATGTGTCCACCTTCTACGGAGCCCCTAAAGGGACGTGATGGTGGGAAAAAAATTGGGATGGGAGGAAAAAAAAAATTCAAATCTTTTGCGTTCCCTCGCAAAGATATTATCTTGCTGTGAGCTCGGACGAACACTTCCTCTTTAATGTCCCGCTGGCCGGCAGTAGTGTTTCAGTCAGCTCCATATGTTAACAATGCACACAAATAATGCGCGGCTCATAGAGTTTGAACTTGTTGGACTCAAATATATAGAAATGCAGGCAGTGCTTAAGTCAAGGAGTTCAGTAAAGTTGCCGATATATTCCCAGATTCAAACTTCCCGGATCAATAACTCGTGAGCTAAATGTTGTTAAAACACAAATGCAGCTATTTCCAATCATAGTAACCTAGATAACGAGCTACAACAACCAAATTGTCCTCAAATGTGCTTTATAATACAGTATATAAATTGGTCTCTATGAGCAGGCGGCGGAGAGACACGTCTGAAGGGACCGTCTGAAAAGTGCAAAACCCAAAACCCTTTTGCTCGTTTTATATTATGAAAAATACAAATACTCAGTAACTTCACTGTAACACACTGTACTAGCACCCAATTCAGTTAACACATCACTGCTCTCCTGCTGGTTATAGGTACTACAACACTTAGTTTGGCAAGTAGCACATAAAGCCTTACACAAATTATGTTGGTACGCAGCTTACATACTTACAACAGCTTTTGCATGATAATTGCTTACTGAATATGATGGCATTACAATTTATTTAATGTTTCTTACTAATAACAGTGAAGTTATTGATTTTCTTTCATAATAAATAATCATAAAAGTTATGCTCTTTTTTTTTTTTTAAATCAAACTAAGTGTTCCAGTACAACCAGCAAGAGAGCAGTGACGTATGAACTAAATTTGGTGACAGTACAGTGTGTTACAGTTAAGTTATTGAGTATTTTTCTTAATATAAAACGAGCAAAAGGGTTTTGGGTTTTGCACTTTTCAGATGGTCCCTTCAGACGTGTCTCTCCGCCGCCTGCTCATAGAAACCAATTTATTATAAAGCACATTTGAGGAAAATTGGGTTATTGTAGCTCGTTGTCTAGGTTACTTACTATGATTGGAAATAACTGCATTTGTGTATTAACAACATTTAGCTTACGAGTTATTGACCCGGGAAGTTCGAATCTGTGAATATATCGGCAACTTTACTGAACTGCTTGACTTAAGCACTGACTGCATTTCTTTATATTTGAGTCCAACAAGTTCAAACTCTATGAGCCGCGCATTATTTGTGTGCATTATTAACATATGCTGACTGAAACCCTACTGCCGGCCAGCGGGACATTAAAGAGGAAGTGTTTGTCCGAGCTCACAGCAAGGGAACGGTTTTGCGAGGGAACGCAAAAGATTTGAAAAAATTTTTTCCTCCCATCCCAATTTTTTCCCACCACTACGTCCCTTTAGGGGCTCCGTAATCTTCCATAATTACCAAAAAAAAAAAAAAGGTTTTACAGATTCCAGTCTTTATAATTCAAGTAGATATGACCTGTGCTTGCATCACAACAATCAGCTATTTCTTAAGTTCATATAAGTGTTAACATATCCTAAAATATCAATGGGATAAATCAACAAAAAATGGACATCATGAATTTTGGGATGTACATGTGTATGATGTCTTATTTCTGTTGTAAGTATGTCTTATTGTCTTTGTTGCATTAGCTGTGCTAATTTTGTTGTGTTGGGCCTCTTTCAAATTGTTGAAAGAATGGGCACAGTTTTTTGTTGTTGTCACCTGAACTGTAATGTTGCTCTATGGAAATTCATTAATTTCCATACAGCTCATGGCAATGATAATTGGCTGATGGCACCACAAGGACACACCTGTGAACAAAGATTTTAAAGTTGACATGAAATGGAAGTTGCATCTTTTCTTCTCTATTGTGCCATATATCTGAGTGAAACGGCTTCTTGCACAAGAAAAAAATGTAGGGAGGGACTTGATCTAATTGATACTTCGCTGGGAGTTTGATTGACAAGTGATCTAACCAATCATAACGCCGAATCCACCATTTTGTCCGACAAAGCAGTCAGGAGTTAGAAGATTAACCTCGGTGGACTTGAACTTAAAAAATGGTGTGACCTAACTAGCAGGAAGAGATGATCGGTTCACGAGCCACTTGAGCTGAGGCGCTACAGCAATCTGTCATGACCCATTAAAGAGCCAAAATTGTTAGAATTTCTTAAAAAAATTACACAATTTGAAAGCTGGGACTTTAATATCATAAGTAACCTGCTCTGTCTTGTCTGTCGACGTGTTGTCAGTGTCCTCTTTGCTCCGTGATGTATTTTTCACTCTGTGTGGCCTGACAGCGCCATGGCTTGTCGGACAAATCGACAGTAACTAAGGGGGGCGGGTCTTTGAGAAGGGTCAATTGATCTAATCTTGTGTTTTGCTATTGCTGTGATCTCATATGAGTGACATGTACTGCCCTCACACCAGTAAACATGTCATCAGAGAAGAGATGTTATTGCAAGAGGGAAGAGATGGTCCTCACTGCAGAACAAGAGATCCAGGGGGCAAGGTTGGGTCCAGATCCAACTCCCCCCACTTTACATAACCCTAAACCTACCTGTCTCTACCCCCTGGATCTGGATCCTGGATTTCGTGTTCTGCAGTGAGGAGCTATGAGGGCACATTAATTAAAAATAATAATAATAATAATAATGATAATAATTTGCATGGATAAATCATTTATAATAAATACTAAAATATTCCATTTAAAAAAAAATAAGTGAATGCGAATGCTAACAGACAGCTTTCTCTTGGATTTATAGACCTCCTATCACTTTAAAGAGACTTTCAAAAACTGGGCACTGGTAAAACATCTACCCTACCTCATAACATGTAGTTACAATAACTACCAGCAGAGGTTAACTGGCTGATGCTAACCAGCAAAACCCTGATCCTCTGGAAATGTTGCTATATCTGGCCACAAGGTGTTGCTACAGTAAGTTAATTTATACACTATGGCAAAAGTATTGGGACACCTGACCATTACACCAACAGGGACTTTAAGGGTACATAACACACAGTTTTGGACAATCTCATGTTAATCTTGAGTACCTATTGATTAGTATAGCATCCTTTATATTCTTTCCAAAAATAGCCGAACTCCTGGAGGCGTGCCGTAGTTGAAGCTAAAGAGTGATGAGCACGCGCAGATTTGGCGTAGCGAAGCTATCAATGGTCAGCTAAACAAATGTAAACACACACAATACACCATCGCATTATCCCTGGATAACTTTTGATTCATTATACGTTTGTGTTGTTTACATTATATGCACTTGCAGACAAACAAAACAGACATTTGATGCAGTTTTACTTACCGCCTGCAGTTCCGACTCATGACCGGGATGATTATCACTGTGACCGCTCCATCTTTCAGTTTCAAATGATCTGTAAATCCAGCGTTGAACTGGGCCTTGTTTATAAAACCATAAGCGCCGATCCTGAGGGCTCGAGCAGCCACAGAAAACACAAGATATTCTCCATTCATTTTAACCACTTTCAGATACGACTTTATCCTTATTTTGATAGTTAATTTAAGGCGGCTTCTAAGGTTATTTTAATGACAAATATCGAGAGCGCATCAATGAAATGCGTGAGCACAAATCTCTCAGCTCCACTTAATGCTGGGTTCTTTGGGAAGCAAGGTTATCTTTCCCTCACAACCAAAAACACACTTCTTTGGTGACATTGTTGATTTCGTGGTCTAAAAACAAAGTAATAAATTCTTTCTCAAGCAAGTCATGTGCAGGGCTGCCGATGACTTCCGTAACCCGAACTAAGCACGTTGATGGGCGTGCTCTTGCTCTCTCGCTCTGGTCGATGTGTGCGCGCGCGCTCTTCCGGGAGAAGTGCCCATACAAGGAATTTTTGCCCATTCATCCAGTAGAGCATTTGTGAGGTCACAGCATTAATGTTGGACAAAAAGGCCTGACTCACAATCTCCGTTGCAGTTCATCCCAAAGGTGTTCAATCAGGTTGAGGTCACTTGCTTTGTGCTCTGGGGCACAGTCACACTGGAATAGATAAGGGCCTTCCCCAAACTGTTCCCACAAAATTGGAAGCATAGCATTGTCCAAAATGTCTTGGTATGCTGAAGCGTTAAGTTTTTTTCTTCACTGGCTGTAATGGGCCTATAGCCCAACCCCTGAAAACAGCCCCATTATCCCTCCTCCACCAAACTTTACAGTTGGCAAAATGCAGTCAGGCAGGTAATGTTCTCTTGGCAGCCGTTAAACTCAGGCTCGCCCATCAGACTGCCAAACAGACAAGCGTGATTCATCACTCCACAGAACATGTTTCCACTGCTCTAGAGTCCAGTGGCGCCATGCTTTACATCACTCCATCTGACGCTTGGCATTGTACTTGGTGATGTGAGGCTTGATGTGACCCATTCCATGAAGCTCCCACCACACAGTTTTTGTGCTAATGCCAGTGGAAGTTTGGAACTCTTCAGCTATGGTATCAGCAGAACTTTGGTGACTTTTACACACCACGCACCTCAGCACTTGGTGACCCCGCTCTGTAACTTCTTCCACTTCATGGCTGAGTTGCTTCGGTTCCTAAACACCATTTTCCAATAATACCACTTACAGTTGACTGTGGAATATCTAGTAAGGATGAAATTTCACAAAATGTCTTATTGTAAAGAAGGCATCCTATCACAGTACCAAACTTGAATTCACTAAGCTCTTCTGAATGACAAATGTATTTCACAAATGTTTGTAAATGCAGACTGCATGGCTTGGTGCTTGATTTTATACACCTGTGGCGGTAGGTCTGATTGAAACATTTGAATTCAAACATCAAGAGGTGTGTTTCAATACTTTTGTCCATATAGTGTGTTTTGTTTTTTAACTGTACAGAATCAAAATACATTTCTGCAGACATCTTTTCAAGTAACCAGTGTACCCCACTGGACAACAACTGTAATGACAGCATCTGCTCTGTCAAATTGTACAGTGGTTGTCAGGCACGTGTACACATAGACATCAAAGGGAGCTCGAGAGAAAGACACTACAGGTGAATACAGTAAACTTTGTGTATAATAATGTCATCACAATCACCCTATGATATGCAAATTAGGTGTAAACTAATTAAAATGTGCTCATTTGCATACAGAGACCATGGTCAAGGATGGCACTTGATTTTGTCCATTTGGAATTGGTTGGATGGTTGGATAACTGGTTTGCTATTGCTGTGATGTCATGTGAGTGACAGGTTGTCCTGTCCTCGTGCCAGTACAACACGTCATCAGAGAAAGTTAAAGTGAAATTGACATGTGAAGGCCAATTTGTCCTCTGCATTTAACCCATACGATTTAGTGCAAACACATTAGGAGTAGTGAGTAGTGAACAAACACTCTGCAAACCGTGAACACACACACCCGGAGCAGTGGGCAGCCCGGGAAGTGATTGGGGGTTAGGTGCCTTGCTCAAGGGTACCTCAGTCATTTCCTACCGGTATTGTGAGTTGAACCCACAACCCTTCGGGTTACCAGTCTGACTCTCTAACCATTAGGCCACGACTGCCTAATAGAAGAGATGAGATGTCATTGGAAGAGGGAGGGAAAGATATTTTGATTAATGACTACGAGTCCACTTGATTAATAATTAAAAAAAAAAAAAAGATGTGCATGGATACATCATTTAAAATACATAATGCAGTATTCCATAAAAAAACAAAGTTTGATTTGGTGACTTTAAAGGGACACATTGCAGCTGTATTATTTTTATTATTTAAATATAAACGCTATAGGGTTTATGCCGAACGTACTGAAAACAGGCCTCCTCGCATCCGCTTGTCAGAGAAAGTGTTAACATCAGTATGAACTGACAATGATATCTATGACTTTTTTGGTAATCAGTTAACCTTCCTAGTTATTTTTATTGTCTGCATTTTATTCTGTTTTTAATATCCGAATGTTAGTGATAAAACATTTTTTTTAGATATCATCTACATAAGTGGTAGGCAATGGTAGTTCTTTTGAAGGCATCTTAAGTAAAACGGCTATATATTTAACAAAGCAGATACAGACGACTTGAACCGGAAGGGATGCAACCTGTTTTACAGAATACAGAAGTTTGTTGCACATAACCCATTGTATGTAGGCTAAGGTGTAAATGATTTGCAACTTCAACTACTTCACTACTATATTTAAGTGTTATTTTGGGGAGTCTGTACTTTACTTGAGTACTTGTGTTAAAACCAAATTTTACTCAATAAACATTGGAAGGAAAAAATAATACTTCTTACTCCATTACAATTTCGTATGGACATAAAAGCATATATATATATATATATATATATATATATATAATTCTGTCATTTATTACTCACCCTCATGTCATTCCACACCCATAAGACCTTCGTTCATCTTCGGAACACAAATTAAGATATTTTTGATGAAATCCGAGAGATATGTGACTCCTCCGTAGACAGCAGTGTAACCACCACTTTCAAGGTCCAGAAAGGTACTAAAGACATTGTTAAAACAGTCGACATGATTGCAGTGGTTCAGCCTTAGTTTTGTGACGGAAGTATGCAAAGCGGTGGCCTCGGACACGGATAAACGTGCAGTAATTGATGCTCTGGATGTAGCACACCGACTTGGCAGACTCAAAACATCCGATGACGGTAGAAAAGTGAAACCAAGGCTGGTGATCCTGAGATTTAGTTCTCGAACAGCGAGAGATTTCATCTGGAAAAACTCAAAAAATAATGAGTATCTAACCAGCAAGGGGCTGCGGTTTAAGGAGGACTTGTCTGCTTTCGACATAGAAGCACGGAATCGTCTCTGGCCGGCTGTAGAGAGAGCAAGAAAGGAAGGCAAAAATGCATACTTCAGCGGAGAGAGGGCTTTCGTTGACGGTAAAGAGATTTGTCCTGAAGAAGGTAACGGAACTACATAGACTTGGTCGTCTTGTTGCAGTTGGCGGTATTTTCAAAGTTAAAGTTGATCTCCTTTGTTAATAAATAAGTGGTTGCTTTTGAGTTCAAAATTCGATTGTTATAATAACTGGACGCACTTTAAGTTTTATTTGAATGTTTGCAACTGTTAAAATTCTTGGCAGTCATATGTGAGAATCCCATTATGTTAAAGTTAAAAGTTTCGGGTTTTTTCTTACTCCTGTGGTCTTTTTAGTAATCCTTTGGACTAATGTCTCTTTCTTTATTTTCTATCAATGCCAGAGGTATTCGTGATATCCTAAAAAGAAAAGCTTTGTTTTTGTTTTGCAAAAGGAAATGTGTAGATTTTTGTTTAATTCAGGAAACGCATGCATGTTCTTCAGATACAGTGTTTTGGAAAAACCAGTAAGGAAAAGAAATTTGGTTGTCATTTGGCAGAT
The DNA here is from genome assembly GCF_019924925.1 of Ctenopharyngodon idella. Taxonomy (NCBI): domain Eukaryota; kingdom Metazoa; phylum Chordata; class Actinopteri; order Cypriniformes; family Xenocyprididae; genus Ctenopharyngodon; species Ctenopharyngodon idella. The sequence continues at coordinate 18,523,386 of NC_067240.1, read as the reverse complement.
AAATTTACAAGATAAATTTACAGGACAAATACTAAATTACGAAAAAGATGATTTTGGTAGATGGATATTGCTTGTGTTAAATAAGGATAATGAACAATTTGCATTAGTCAATTGTTATGCCACCAATAACAAGTGAATAACGAAATACTTTTTTCACATATTGAGTCTAGAATTCAACATTTCATGTTCCTATATCCTTTAGCCAAAGTTATTTGGGGAGGAGATTTCAATACTGTGTTTAATGAAACCATTGATAGATGGCCTCCTAAAAATAGGCCTGGTTCTTCAAGTGAATTGGATAATATATGTTTACGATTGGGCCTTATCGATGTGTGGAGATATAAGAATCCAGCCAGGAAGGAATATACGTGGAGTAACAAGGACTCATCTCTTCATTCCCGTATTCACTATTGGTTAGTGTCTAATAATTTAACTAAAAATGTGGCTTCTATGCTGATAGAACCTTGCATAATGACGGATCATAAAGGAATATTCATAAGAGTTAATATGGGGCAAGATAAATCAGTCAAATAAAGCAGTTATTGGAAATTAAATAATAAATTGCTTGAAAATGAATATTTAAAGATGAAAATTAAACAAATTATTGAAAAATATACAACAACTGCGAGTTTAGAAAATTCCTATGGAAAGTATTGGGAATTAATGAAATTTGATATTAGAACGACATTTGATCAGCTGCTTTCGCTCCCTTTTTTTAAAAGAGTGTGTACCCTTTATAGCTTGCGCTAGTTTGGATACTTCAGCAACAACAACTTGAGTCTGAAGAATCTCATGCAGTGAATAAAATTCCCAAAAAAGGATTAATACCAACTGTTTGTGATCCAAATTCATATTCAGAGCATGTACCTACCACGTTATATATTGTGAATGTTTGTGTGTGTTTTTTACCATACTGTATGGCTAATGTGGCTAAACTTATTGTCTCTGTATTCACAGAGATCAGAGCTATGTCATTAGTTTTGTTTTTAAGTAATAAAAGTGTGCTTCAGAATTATAGACAGTGAGCGTTTTCAGGTTAAAAATAACAAGCTCTGGTCTCTGTGAATACAGTAAGAGACAATGGTAACTTTAGCCACATTAGCAGATTCAGAAAGACGATTTGCGAAAACATATTATAAGGTGCGGTACTTGCATGTTCTGGATATGAAAAGTTGGATCACAAATAGGGCTGAACGATTAATTGCATTTGTGATAATATCACAATATGATAAAACAAGATTTCTGAAATGCAAAGGCTGCGATTACACTCTGGTCACGTCACGTGACATGCGAGAGAGTAAAGCAGTCTTCAGAGGAAGCATCAACTTGGCATGTTACGCATATAGGCCAGGCCTACAGGAACAGTTTATATTTAACCTAATATTGTGTTGGTCATACTAGGGGTGGGAGAAAAAAAACAATGCATTGCGATTCTCTCTCCAATGATTCCGTATCGATTCTGAGCTTAGTTTTTAACCACAGCTATTCATTATGACAGCCATCAACAGATTAGTTATAATGTATGAATGGCTGAAACATTATATCACTATCTGCTCTAGCAAGGGCATAAACATGGCGGACTGTGTGCGGCTCCTTCAGGGCGGGATCTATGCTAATAGGGCAGAGATCATCGCCAGTGAATGGGGCATTTCCCTACAATGATGTCACAGTAGGGAGAAAACTGGAACAGTGCGTTTTCAGACACTGCTTCTGACTTATGAGGATTATAAAAAAAATAGATTTTTATGATTGTAGGGTGGTTGGTTATACACACAGGGGACACAATGTTCAAACACCATGTAAAAGTGAATTTTACATAATAGGCCCTTTTAACAATTTCAACACTGGGTTGCATTGTTTTATAATAGTGAGACCTTGGATAGCACTAAGCTGAAGAACTTTGGGAAAGAAATAAATGTTATGTACTTTAAAAAATATGTACAGTATTTTGCAAACTGCTTTCTGAATGAATTTTTTTGCTTACATATTTTTTTTTAATTTAAGAAAGAGTCTTAAATTGTACATATTATGGTATTGCATTTGTCTTTTCAGATGGAAACGAGAAGACACAAACTCCGTAAAAAAATTTTGGAGGAAAAGGCCAAATTTAGTGCAGCTGTAGATGAGTACAACAGGGAAGCACCTGAAAAGCTGCAGTCAGCTGACACAGTTCTGGCATCTGAGAGCTACGCATGGCCATGGGTACTGGATGAGCATGGTATGTTATGTTACTCATTTAAATGTATGTACTGTATGTAGCAGCTTATCTGCTTACAGTGGATATTGTGTATACCTATTGTGCAGCAGGACATCTTGCATGCTTTCAGCAGCATGTTCCCCCAAGACCAAATACAATAACATCATAACTTATATTCATCATATCTATCAATATACTACAAACTTATTTTCATAGCTGTCAATACTGAAATGTATAATAATACATTCATAAAAATTGTAGCTTTGATAATTGTTTCTGTTTATACATGCAAACGTCAGAAAAAATGTTTAATTTATATTTATTTTTTAATTATATATTTAAACGCCTTTGTACAAAGTATATTGATACACTATTCATGTCATTATTTTTGGAAATATCTTCACAGATAATCTTGTCACCAAAAAAAGGGCCTTTGACCAACTGATGCTGCTGAAGCGCCTTAACGAAGAGGAGTGCATTGTCCTGAATGAAATCAGGAATCACTGGAAAAGCCTCAAAAGGGATCTATCTCTTCTAAATGACCTTTCATGTCATGTTGCTGTTGATATAAAAAAGAACAGTAAGTACTACATACTTTTCTGTTCATTTTGTTAAAAACAATATTAACATCAATATGTCCATAATATCATGCTCTTTAACTGAATCTCTGTTAATAATCCATGATCGCTTTCTTCAACTGTTGAATAAGTTCATTGATGCTGTAAAGTTTGCAGAAAATTAAAGCAGAATAGAACCTCCTTAAAATGACTGATTTATAATTTTGTGTTTTTATGTTACTTACAGAACATGACTCTGGACTTTCCAAAAGTGGAATTCTGGGACTTCACGCTCTACTACTACCTAAAAAGTCACATATCCTCGGTTCAGCAGCTGTATGGTAGTGTCCTAGACAATTGTGAGGTGTGTAAGAAACTGCAAGATGATGATTACCTTGACATGGATGAGGATTATATCCAGTATGGTTCAGAGGATGAGGAGGAGGATGAAGATGAAGTTTCATTTGAAATTTAAAAACTTTGTAAATCATTACTGTGGAAAAACTGAGCAACATACACTAAATACTCATTTAATTTCCATTAAATCTTAACTGTCTATATTACTTGATAAAACACTGACAAGGTGTTGTGTAAATGTGTAATCCTACTGTTAAATTCTTGTTTTTATATTAAATTTCATAATTTACATGGTAAAAATTACACTGTAAAACATTACTTGCACTCACTATTATTTATTGTAAAATAGCTTCTTGATGTAACAAACCTGTAATATTCATGACTATCTGTACATTGTTTTACCAAAATGTACCAAAATCATGACAAATTCAGACAGAGAACCTGCCAACCAATTTTTATTGTTTTCAGTATGAGTGTGCTGCAGATTTTATGTAATGGGGTAGATGTTTGCAGTGACCTGTCCAATAAATGTGCTAAACTGCTTTGCTCTAGAGCTGATATGTAACTAAAATGCCTACCTAGGTCCTTTTTCATCCTTGCCCTAATAGACTGATTGACAACTGGTTAATCTGATTTATAGCCCATTTCAGCTGAGTACTATTGGATTTGTGTGTAATGATTCAAACTCAGGATCTTATTTCAGGCTTAAGACTGTTTTAAGAAGCTTACATGTGCCACATCTTTTTAAAAGCCTAAAAACAGCTCAAACATGCATTTTAGTCCAGGACTATCTTAAGCCTTGTCTGTGAAACCGGGGGTAAATGTTTATGTATTTAATATGTGTAATTAATTAATATATTTAAAAAATATTACTTAACCCCATGGTGTATGCAATGGATGGAAACCATTTGGCCCTTGCTTGGAAGAGCCTAACTTAAAGCCTATTTCTACATCAGGTTAACCACACAAAGGAATCTATCGTTTAAAAATGCTAGTTTACGTTTAATGGGAAATTATAAATGTATAAAACATAACCAAATATTTGTTTATAGGAGTCTTATGCATTCATCTCATTAATAAATTCGCCATATAAAACCGGAAGATTCTGTCGTAATTGACCATATATGTAGACGTGTGCATGGCGCCTCTTTTGAACTGCGTTGTCATTGGCTCCACAGCACCGGCAGGAACCGCTCTGGTTGGTCGATCTTTAAACCCCTATTAAAAAGAGCTTCGTGTTGCAAAGTACGTTTTGCTGTTAATATTATGCCAGTTATACATTCAGTTAACAATACCACATTGCTATGTTGAGAGAAATTATCCCATTATCGACATCACAACCCTAACCCTAAGCACACACTTCAAAGAACTACAAGTATCAGCACCATGATTTCACGTTCCATCGACAGAATGGCGGAGGCTTATGGGTAATGTAGTTTAAAAACGTTTACTTATTAAATTAAATAAATTCCATCTTTAATGAATCAATGGATATTTAAATATGTTCATTGGGCAAACCTCTGTGACATATTTAAGAGATAGGCTGAAATTTTGTATTTTACTATGCACACTTTTAAAACGCATTTATACCACCTTTCTATATGTCAGGAAGCTGTATCTAACATTATTTATTAAACACAGCATAAAGAGTTGTCCTGCAAATTTTCTTTTAAATACACTAATCAGACTTTGATTTACAGTCATTCAAAGTATGCATTTTTTTGCTCTTCAAGGGGGCACTACTGGGCCCCTGGGGGTGGAAGGGCAATAAAACCTACACATCTGTATTCTCCTCATCATGTACAACAAACTATGTTGAGTCACAATTATATTCTAGAATTTTATCTTTTTCCTATTTTCCATATTTTCATTATGCTTGTATCAGTTTTTGATGGGTATTGTGAGACTCTGATCTGATGAAATGAAAATAAAAATATATATAAAAAGAATCAAAACTTAATCACTTTTACTTTGCAACATTAATATTTATGATATGTTTTACATGCATAATTCTAAATAAATACATGCAGTGGGTATTTCGCTGTGATTTGTCAGCCAGATACACCTGGCTGTGAATTAACACATGTCAAGGGCATTGTCTGGAGTCCTGCCTGGTTACTTCTGTGCAACAAGATAGTGAGGCACAAGAGATTCTTAATTCCCAAGTAATAGTGATCACAGGGGATGGGACACCATCTGACTCAGAGTGAGGGCCACCAGAGGATAACAGAGATCTGTGGTGACTGAAGCAGTTTTACCTAGCTTATGCATACAGTGGGAATTTCTACCACAAGCAGTTGTCAAAAATGTTAAAAACTTATATGGCTATATTACATACTGATTATCTCTTTATATATCTGTGTTTTTTTAAACAGTGGCACTGGGTGAACCTGAAACAACTAATCCAACTTATATGTATAACAGAAGTTGTCACATTTATTGTTGTAGTGCTTTATACAACAGATTGATTCAAAGCAATCATCTCAGTAATAAACAGAAAAAAAAAAATCAAATATGACATTCAAATTCTGTTGTAAAGCAGCTCTACCAATCAGAGTTGTCATTCAGCTCAAATTCAAATTCTATTTAAAGCTGCTCTACTGTAGTGGAATTATTCAAATATTCATTACATTTAAGAAAGCATTACACAGTCTGACACACCTTGTAATATTACACAAGGCCAATATGTCATTCATATAATAACAAGGTACATTTTGTTACTATGACATAGATCAAGGTGCAAAAATGCATGCAATATAAATAATCACAATATAAAAGACCTTCTGTAATTTGAAAAAAATTACCTTTTTATCTTCTTGCACTTCCTTAAATGCTTCCTCAGTACGGTGTATGTTCTATTTTCTAATGCAGTAAAGGATCCATGTTGATAATGCCCTAGTACATATCCTAGACAACATTAAACACTTCATTTTAGAACACAATACTTTATTGTAGGATATTATATGATAGATGCTTTGCTGTTTTGCAAGATTAACATAGGCATGCATCCACTGTTCAAGTACAATGTATTTGTTAAAACAAATTCATTGAAGCACAATTACTACTCATATTTTGTATTTATTTCATTATATGCACTGATATATCAAATGTGTATGAATTTAAACAGAAGCAAATAGTTCGCAAACTACTGTACAGCATCCTCGGACACCCATGTACTCCGCCACTTCTTGCCACTAAGAAAAAAAAAAAAGAAAGACAGTAGTTGTTATAAAAACTTGAAATCACCCTGTCAAAAGATGTACCCAGTCTTTTTGACCATTCAATTCACTCATAGGAAAGTTTAGTTTAACAATGGAAAAATGAGAATTTGACTCAATTTCTTTTTTCCCCTACATTGGTTCATTTATAGTTTCAATATTTCATTGACACAGAAACGCCTTTTTCATCTTATCAGTTCTATACAACAATAATTCTGTCAGCCAAATATGATTTTGTCCAACACTGCCCATGAGTTTATATTATTAAAAATATTTCCATGAACTATCACTCACTGTTAACTATGCATGACATTTGAAGCAGGTATTGATCACAATCCATAAGCTATAGTATGCTGATACAGAGTTTGATGTAGGCTATTTTTTTAATATTTAATAATTGTTTTTATATTTAATAACATGCTATGATTTTGAATGAGGCCCTACATGTCCTTCACTACAATAGTTCAATAGTTTAGTCATAAGTATTATGTTATGAAATATAATAATAAAAATAAACTAAACGTTGTGTCAGAATGATGGCTTGCAATAATTATATGACCAGCAACATTTCTCATGTGCCTGTTTCTTCAAATGGCATTAATAAATAACAATTAACAAATTAATTAATTACATAATTAACAAAAATGAATGTTTTATGATCAAATGAAAGAGGTATCAGTGCCTCTACATGTGCAAATGAAACAATAAATACCAATTTACACATAATAATGCAAATATATAATATATATATATATATATATATATATATATATACACACATATACACACACACACATATATATATATATACACATACATACATACATAAATAATGGGCAATATATAATAATTATAAATAATAATGCAATATTTCTTTATTAAGGTGTTATACCAAAATTTGTGTTAAATACAGCTTCCAAACTTATTATACAACTATTGAATAGTTTCCTGTTGAATGTCATCTATCAGAACATCTGCCAGTTGGGCGGTTAAGGTTACAGATGCTTATGCTAAATGGGCTCCGATGATTTGCTCTTTTTGGATGTCTGACATATCGCCCATCTTACACACGGCTTGTACCAAATACTACTGAAAACCACTTACACTGCATTGATATTCAAACTAGAGAAGATAAACAGAAAAAAAATAAAAAAATACAAATTGTAATGTTTGTTTTTTCACCAGAGCCCCTATGATAATGGGTGTTCAGATTATTTTGTTCAAACCCCTGTAAAATTTAGGTCAAAATGACCCTAAGGTTAATGGAGGAGTACAATTTCTTAGAACAGTGGTTCTCCTGGAGGCCCGCCAACACTGCACATTTTGCATGTCTCCTCAATCAAACGCACCTGATTAAGGTTATCAGCTCATTAGTAGTGACTCAAAGATCTAAAATATCAGACAAATGACACATGCAAAATGTGCAGTGTTGGTGGGCCTCCAGGAATGTGGTTGGGAACCACTGTCTTAGAAGAACAATAAGGTCAAATAAGCTACCAAATAAAATGTCTGTACTTACCAAGATGTGCAAGGCTGCCAACGAAAAAGATATTTTTTTCTTCCCTTTAAAGAACGGACAGACAAAAAAAATATATATCAAGATCTGTTACATCATTATACTTCAAGCTAAACAGCACAAGGAATAAAATAACTGATTTATGCTAGTTATTTTCATGTACTTGTCTACCTAACAATAATATAATTGGACAATTTACTGATCAGTGAAACTGTTTAGGGATGTTGCCAGTTACCAGTGCTGTTAACTTACTGTTTCAGTAGCAAAAGTTACATGTAACATTACAATTCATTTGAAGGTTTTAAAGAGGAATAAACAGTAGTAATGAAGTGGCTTTTTTCCTTCTTTATTCTGACCAACCTCCCTATCTCTCTCTCTCACAACCTCTCCATGGTACACATCCTGGCTGTTATGTGAACATTCTGTAATGCAACAACATGCATCCATAATTACAACTGAATTAGTCTTTTTTTTTTTTTCAGTGTTATGTGTTAATTTTTAAACCAATCCAATCCAATTAAAAAAAAAAAAAAAAAAAAGCTTGAAATAGCTTTCAAATTAACTGAATGTAGTTCAACAATAAGCATTACAAAGAAGGAAACATTACCATTATGTATTTGTCTCCCCTTTCTCTTTATTGGCTTGTAGAACACATTGGAAATATTGACTGTAAAGGCGGAGTCGTTGGGCACAGAGGTATGGTCATTAAATGCAGGGGTGGGGTCATTTGACAAAGAAGCAGTTCCACTGGTCTTAAAGGCAGAGTAGCTGGACACAGATGCAGGGTGATTGGCCGCAGTGGTGGAGTTGATGGATGCGGAAGCGGGGTCATTGGACACAGACGGAGGGTCACTGGCTGAAAAGGTGGAGCTTTTTAAACAAAGAGGTGGGGTCACTGGACACAGAGGTGTTGGATACAGAGGCGGGGTCACTGGACGCAGAGGTGTTGGATACAGAGGTGGGGTCACTGGACGCAGAGGTGTTGGACACAAGTAGGGTTGTTCCCTGTAGAGGGTTAAGAAAAAAGAACAGTATTTAACTTAAAATATACACAATTACACATTCATTATATACCATTATATATATATATATATATATATATATATATATATATATATAAACACATTCTGTATAATTTATAAAATACTGCTACTTACCTATACAGCCTATTTGCCTATAATGCTCTAGCTCAGGGTGCACAATCATGTTCCTGGAGATCTTCAGTACTGGTCAAAAATGGAGACTTTAGGAGGATTTTAATGTTTTTGAAAAAAAGGCTCTTCTCTGTTCATCAAGCCTGCATTATTTTACCAAAAAAAAACAAAAAAACTGTAATATTGTGAAATAGTATTACAATTAATACAAAAAATAATGATTTTCCATTTTAATATACTATACGATACAATTTATATCTTTGATGCAAAACTGAACTTTCAGCATCATTACTCCAGTCTCAGTGTCACATGATCCTTCCTTCAGAAATCATTGTAATATGCTGATTTATTATCAATGTTGGAAACAGTTGTGCTGCTTAATATTTTTTATAACCTGTGATACTTTTTCAGGATTCGTTGATGAATAAAATGTTTAAAAAGAAAAGCATTTATTTAAAATAGAAATCTTTTGTAACAATATACACTTTTTTCCTCTTTTTAAAAAAAAAAAAAAAAAAAAAAAAAAAAAAAAGGAAATAAAGAAATGAATACTTTTTTCAGCAAGGACATGTTAAATTGATAAAGTGACAGTACAGACATATATTGTTAGAAAAGATTTCTATTTTGAATAAATAAACTTTTTATGCATCACTGAATCCTGAAAACAATATCACAGGTTCAAAAAAATATATATTAATCAGCACAACTGTTTCCAACATTGATAGAAAATCATCATATTAGAATGATTTCTGAAGGATCATGTGACACTCAAGACTGGAGTAATGATGATGAAAATTCAGCTTTGATCACAGGAATAAATTACATTTTAAAGCGGTAACACTTTACAATAAGGTTCATTAGTTAAACATTAGTTAATTAATTAACTAAGATGAAGTAACCATGAGCAATAAATTTGTTATTGTATTTACTAATCTTTGTTAATGTTAGTTAATGAAAATACAGTTGTTCATTGTTTGTTCATGTTAGTTCACAGTGCATTAACTAATGTTAACAAATTCAACTCTTGATTTTAATAATGTATTAGTAAATGTTAAAATAAACATTAACAAAGATTATTAAATGCTGTATAAGTGCAGTTCATTATTAGTTTATGTTAACTAATTAACCTTATTGTAAAGTGTTACCTTTAATGTATATTAATATGAAAAATAAAACATTTTAAATTGTAATAGATTTTCACAATATGACAGTTTTTTCTGTATTTTTGATAAAATAAATTCAGGCGTGATGAGCATAAGAGACTTCTTTCAAAAACATTATAAATAATAATGTGTCCAAACTTTTTGAAGAGTAAAGTTCAGCTCCATTTCTAATCAAACTAACAGTAATTAAATATACAGACCGCACAGCAACCAAGACACATTAAAATACGTGCACAAGAAAACCTGTCTGAAGTTTTACATCAACCCATACACGTCTGATGACAGTGAGCTGCATTACATGCAAGACTGAAATGGTGGCTAACAAAGAAATTTCTAACATTAATTTTGATCATGGCTTGTCTTGAAAAATAAAGACAATTTGATTGATGTCATAGGAGAAGTCACACTGCAGGATTGTGTGCCAAATCTTCTGACACTGCTAGAATTTTGTCTGAGGTAAAATCTGATCGCAATGTCCTGTCAGTGAACATGTCAAACTAACAATCAAAGACTACATATTTTAGCCTAGGATCAGAGGAATCTTTTAGTATTTCTAAAATTTGTCCAAGGTGGCCAAATTGTGAACCTGGTTTAAGATCTTCAGGAGCACTTGATAATTAAATACAGTTGTGTTAGATAAGGGTTGGGTCTGAACTCTGCAGGTAGGTAGATCTCCAGGATTGGGCACACCTGCACTAGATCCTTTGTATTTAACCAGTCTTCTATCACGCTATACATCACACTCTTAGGTCACAAATCTTTTGATAGTACATAGAATAGAACTAAAGAAGGTAGATCGTTTTCACATTTGCTTCCAGAATAGCCTTTCTGATAATGTGAATCTAGATTACACACATCATATAAATTAGCATTCACTCACTGCATCTATACAAACAATGGTATCTGATGAAATAGTACGAAATATACCTGATCGTCTTCTGCCTGAAATGCAATGAACTGCAGCTATGTTAATTCTTTTTCATTTGTTTTCCTGATTTTAACTACAGCAACTACAGATTGTGCTAGTTCCAGTCTTTCCAAAGATTTTAGGTAACACTGACAATTGCAAAGATTTCAGATGACTCCAAATTTGGATTGTAATTCAAAACTGTCAAATACATTTCTTATATTTTAGTCATTATGAGCAGAAACTGCTTACATTAAGAACAATTTCATTGAGTCAGTTTAACTGAATACATGATATTAACTAACCACATAACATGTATTATATTATAGCTAATTATTAATTCCTGCTATATGGATATTATTTTGACAAAAAAAAAAGGGTTAAAAAGATATGCTCAACCATCTAAAGAGGAGGTACTATCAAAAAACAAAAGTTCATCTTAATTGAAGAAAAGGTGCAACACTCAAGAAAAAAAAACAAAAAAAAAAAACATTACAAATTGATTCACTTCCAGGCCAGTAGTTGGTGGTGTCACTTTGTCAAAGAAACACGTAATACACATGTGAACATGTAATACGCATTACCATGATGTCACCATTTTCACAAATTCACGTTTTTGTTGTTTATGTGGTGACTGTAAAGGCATTGTTTTCAAAAACTTGCACTTTAAATCCCATTTTCAAAAGCTTGTTTTCATGCCCCAAAATGTCGTTGTCGTGTAAATGAATTGCATTTTGTCCAAATGCATAATATGTTTCCATTTTCAGTGTCATGTAAACAGCCTCTCAGTTTAAAACAAGCGTTTTAGACACTGTCAAGGCCTTCATAAGACATCAAAAACAACTTAATCACACACTGCTTTAAACATTCTTACAATTAGCAACAGGTGTACTCTACTAACTGTGGGAGTGGCTTTTTTTACAAGATCAAAAGGGAAAAAGAGAAATTTCAATAAAACATACCATAGCCTATTACCTAAATAGGCTCTTTGGGAAACAACGAATCTAAAGTAAAAATCCCAAAAGTTTCCCTGGACCTATGATTCACATCAATATCTCCTCCCAGGCCTAATAAATGAACTTGTTCAATGTGAAAATAAAAGGACTCACAGATGAAATGTGAATGCTATTTGAAATATTGTGCTATAGGGTTACTAACATCCTCATGTCTTTTGACACTACAATGTTCGCATATACAAGTTCTCAGTTCTCTTGATGTTTTTCAAACATATAACAATTCCCACATGAGAAATATATAGCATACATGACATTGCATAAATTACAGGTGATGAAACTTTTTATAAATACATTTATTTTTGCCTGTTCTAGGGGTGAAAAATATTTCTGCATCCTAGTGTATTGACATTGGGTACCATGTCCAGACTTTCAGTAATGGTCTGTACTTAACGACTGGCCAGACTTGGTGACATGGGCATCCAAAATATCTAAGGTGACTGTGAGAAGGTGTAAAGCATTCTGTGATATAGTTGTTCTTGACAAAGGCCTTAACAATGGCTAAAATGTTACTAATTTTAAACTTTTTTTCTCTTCTAGGGCGAGTTTTGCACGTTTTCTTCAATTGACATTATTTTGACACTCATCTATGGCTGATAACAACAATCCTTCCTAATTATAATATAATAATAATAACTTTAGAGGAAGTTATGATTTAAATCTATAGATGAATACTAATAAAACACTAACAGTAGTTATGCCACTACATGCACTCTATAAAACATATTTAGTGTGACATCATAACAATCTTTTGGAGACAAGGGTAAATGAGTAGGTATTACAATGAGAAAAGCTTTTCAAATTGTGAATGCAAATGTACAAATAAATACCTCTTGTAACAGCCTCATAAAGCCTCTGCATAACTGGAACTGAGGGATGGCTCTGAATGTACGCACTTTTAACTAAAACTTTTGTAGAGCGGTGCTGGCCTTTCTGTGTTGTGATAAAAAGCATCGGTGAGACACCTAGTAATTCCAGCTTATGGAGCTGAGAAGAGAGAACAAAATGTTTTTAAACAAGAGTATACATTAAAGTTAAAAACTTACTTTAGTGCTAACAGGCTTTTTGTTTCAATTAAAAAAAAAAAAAAAAAAAAAAAAAAAAAGTCATATATTAAAATAAAACTTACAATCTAGTCAACAGAATTCATAATTTTGCAGATATTTCCATCTTTTTTTAATTTGGCTGCCCATTGGTAATTCAATTTAAGTTTTTGGTGTTCCAGACTTTTCTTCTGTTTAACTGTTATTCCACAATGTTTCATGATTTGGAGGCGCTGCCGATCTCTTTATAGCAAACAGTACACTGCCGTGTTGTGGCTCCAGGTGCCATGTTTTTGTGTGTGAGAAAATGACGTAATGTCCCTAAAAATCAATAATTAATGTAGGCCTAAGTAAAAAGTGTGCATGGGGTAGGAATAAAAGGTGACAGCAATAATGTGCTTGTGTGTGTGCAAGTGTGAGTTTGAGTGAGTGTGTGAGAGAATGTGGAAATATAGGGAAAAGAGGAATAGATTAAAGGAAAAGATAATTCAGATTGGAAGGAAATGGAACCTTGAAGGTGTTTTGGGAACAACAGGAGAAGGGGTTAAAAAAAACGCAGGATGCTGTCGTGGAATATTTGAAGGATACAGGGATGTATTATAGGATTTAGATAATTTTTTTTTTTTTTTTTGGAAAAGTAGATTCATATCCATGCTACTTACTCCGATATAGTAGGTGGCGGTATGCACCTGATAAGCCATGGTTGCAATCTGCCATAAAACTAAGAAGAAGAAGAAGATGAAACGGAATATTGAATAGTGGGCAGAATTGGGGAGCTCCAAGATGGCGCCGTGGATGGTCTTGATTCTCTAAGCTGAGAAACAAATCAGGTTTTTCTCACAAATGATTATATAAATTTCATAAAGTTGCTAACTATTATCTAAAGTTTGCTATTGACTGTTGAATTTAATTAAATATTGACCTTGGAGCATGGACAAGGATTTTAAATCACAAAATCAACCGTTTCGCTGCACAGTTAAAAAACATGGATGACGATCTTGGCGCAGAGATGGAGATTGACACTATACGAAAGAGAAGAGAAACTTTAACGATACTCACTCGTATGCCTGTAAAGTAAAAAAAAACAAAAAACAGAGGAATTTGTGATTCTTGTCCAAATACACAAAGCAAAAATCAACCTCCCAAAAGGCAAAAAAGTGTTGTCGTCTCATCTAACAAACAAAGTGAACTGTCTTTGAGTGACGTGCAGGAGAATATCATCCGAATTCTCTCTGAAAAGATTAATGAGAGATCCTTCCAGATTGAAAGAATGGTTAAGGAGAATTCTTCCAACATTGAGGCCTTGGGCAAATCTCTTACCTCAGTTCATGATGATGTAATGGTTCCGCAGAAAGAAAATGAAAAGCTGAAAAATGCGAATGCTGTCCTAGAAAACAAAAGGTCAATGAAATGAACACGAAAATTCATGACCAGGAACGTTACAGCCGCAGATGGTGCCTGCGTTTATACGGACTGTCGGAGCAATCTGCTGAAAACGTGAAAATGAGAGTCATGGAAGTATGCAAAGCGGTGGCCTCGGACACGGATAAACGTGCAGTAATTGATGCTCTGGATGTAGCACACCGACTTGGCAGACTCAAAACATCCGATGACGGTAGAAAAGTGAAACCAAGGCCGGTGATCCTGAGATTTATTTTTCGAACAGCGAGAGATTTCATCTGGAAAAACTCAAAAAATAACGAGTATCTAACCAGCAAGGGGCTGCGGTTTAAGGAGGACTTGTCTGCTTTCGACATAGAAGCACGGAATCGTCTCTGGCCGGCTGTAGAGAGAGCAAGAAAGGAAGGCAAAAATGCATACTTCAGCGGAGAGAGGGCTTTCGTTGACGGTAAAGAGATTTGTCCTGAAGAAGGCAACGGAACTTCATAGACTTGGTCGTCTTGTTGCAGTTGGCGGTATTTTCAAAGTTAAAGTTGATCTCCTTTGTTAATAAATAAGTGGTTGCTTTTGAGTTCAAAATTCGATTGGTATAATAACTGGACGCACTTTAAGTTTTATTTGAATGTTTGCAACTGTTAAAATTCTTGGCAGTCATATGTGAGAATCCCATTATGTTAAAGTTAAAAGTTTCGGGTTTTTTTACTCTTGTGGTCCTTTTAGTAATCCTTTGGACTAATGTCTCTTTCTTTATTTTCTATCAATGCCAGAGGTATTCGTGATATCCTAAAAAGAAAAGCTTTGTTTTTGTTTTGCAAAAGGAAATGTGTAGATTTTTGTTTAATTCAGGAAACGCATGCATGTTCTTCAGATACAGTGTTTTGGAAAAACCAGTAAGGAAAAGAAATTTGGTTGTCATTTGGCAGATAAATTTACAAGATAAATTTACAGGACAAATACTAAATTACGAAAAAGATGATTTTGGTAGATGGATATTGCTTGTGTTAAATAAGGATAATGAATAATTTGTATTAGTCAATTGTTATGCCACCAATAACAATATGAATAACGAAATACTTTTTTCACATATTGAGTCTAGAATTCAACATTTCATGTTCCTATATCCTTTAGTTACAGTTATTTGGGGAGGAGATTTCAATACTGTGTTTAATGAAACCATTGATAGATGGCCTCCTAAAAATAGGCCTGGTTCTTCAAGTGAATTGGATAATATATGTTTAAGATTGGGCCTTATCGATGTGTGGAGATATAAGAATCCAGACAGGGAGGAATATACGTGGAGTAACAAGGACTCATCTCTTCATTCCCGTATTGACAATTGGTTAGTGTCTAATAATTTAACTAAAAATGTGGCTTCTATGCTGATAGAACCTTGCATAATGACGGATCATAAAGGAATATTCATAAGAATTAATATAGGGCAAGATAAATCAGTAAAAAAAAGCAGTTATTGGAAATTAAATAATAAATTGCTTGAAAATGAATATTTAAAGATGAAAATTAAACAAATTATTGAAAAATATACAACAACTGCGAGTTTAGAAAATTCCTATGGAAAGTATTGGGAATTAATGAAATTTGATATTAGAACGACATTTATTAACCAAGGAAAATTGGAAGCAAAAAATAATAAAATGAAAGAGAACTCAATTATAGAGTGATAGATTTTATGTTGGTCTCAGCATTGAAGGAAAGTGGGCAGAGGGTCTTTTGTCCTCTTTTGAAGCTGTATTCTATCCTCTAATATATGGTTTTCTTTATGTACCGGAACCATTTCCATATAAGGAATAAGGCTCTAATAGGATTGAATGGGAGACAGGGAATGGTCCCTACTTTTGTATTGCAAGTATAAGAGAGGGTCTTCTGGATCCCTAGGAAAGCCTGGGTACACGACCGGGAGATGACCATATTTAGACTTGTTTTTCTATATGTATCACATTCCTATACCATGAGCTATATAACGTATTCTCTCTCTCTCATTGGTTAAACCTATACTACACCACTTGTACTCTTTCTATATAATCTCTTCTCCTGCTAAATAAAATTGAGACTTTACATTCTCCCTCAGCGCTGAGTCTTGTTCATTCAATTGCCAATTAAGAGGACTGGGATGAGGCACGCCTCAGGAGCAATAATCTAACAATTTGGGGGCTCGTCCGGGATTTCTCCAGACAGGTAAGAAATAAAATGCTTAAGTGCATCTTACTGTCTGTTGAGAAATTGATCCTTGTATTTTCGTGCCTACTTTTTCATATTTGTTAAAAGTGGATATCCTCGTATTTTGATAAATGCGGGAAGAGTGAAAGAGGACTGATCACCCTTTCATTTTTGGTGTTATCCTCACGGATTTTATGCGTGGGAAGGGAATAGATGAGTTTGAGTTGAAGATTTTCTCTCTCTCTCTCATAAGTCTATTTCATTGTGATATCCTCGGTTCTTGTTGGCAGTTGAATGAATAATACTGAATTTAATTTTTTTTTCTTTTGGCCAAAAATACCAAAAAAGTTAATATAAAGACTTTAATTTGTATTTTATTTGGCCATTCTCTAAAATTGTAAGGCTTTCATTAAAGCAAAGGAAATATCTTTGTTGGCTGTTTCAAATGGGTGAAACGATTAGTCGACCGTTAATGGGGGAAACCCCCAAGGATTTCATGAATCGCAATAATAAAGCTTTTTTCTCTGAACCCTATCTCTCTAATCTCGCGGGATGGTCAGAAGGGAAAATACAATTAGATCCGTTTCCCCGCGATGGTTCTTTTAAAGATGAAGATATGCGTGCTGCAAAAGATATGGTCCTTGGTTCTTGGGGTGACCCAGAATGGCCGATTGATTATATGAAAGATGCATATAAAGCTTGGATGAAGATGAAAACTTATTGGGATAAGGGTCCTGAGTTCAAAAAGCAAGATAGCTCTCTCTCTCAGATTCAGCTGAAACCTTTCACGTCCCTTCCCCCGTATGAATGTGTTGTTTCTGCTGAAGTTCCAAAGCCCTTGACTAATCGATTATATCCGCAGTTGCCAACCACAACTGAAGTTTTTCCGTTTGTACAGCTTCCAGATGGTTACAAAATTACTCCTCTGAGTGTTACCGAGGCAGTGGCTATTTGTAAAGATATACCTGATCCGGCTAAGTCACCACATCAATTTGTGGCAGTACTGCAACGGTTAACAGCCTACAGTCAACTGACAGGGCGAGATTATCGTTTTATTTTGACTAAAACACTGCCTGCAGAAATCACAGAGGAGGAAATGATTGAAGAAATTGATTACTTGAACCCCATATACGTCACACCGCTTGTTAGTCGTGTTGTATCTCAGAAAGCTGGAGATTCTAAGCCCCTTGATTTGTCTAAACTATCACGAGTGCTTCTAATTGCTGATTCTGATGACGATGATGAAGATGGGGGTGATTGGGTATGGGCCAGCTCAGGTAAACTCAAAGTTTTTTTCAAGCAATTGACTGCTTTTTTTGCTTAAAGTGTCTCTTTTGCTAAACAAGACATCTCGCATGCAGCCAATACCAAACAGAGAACTGGTGAAAGCCCTGTTGCATTCTTTAACAGATTTAGGCATGCATGGGTTGAGGAGTCTGCGATTCCTATTGATCAAAATTGTCCGTTGTTCTTAAATACGTTCCTAAATAATATGAACAAAGACACTGCACAATTAATTCGTATAACCACTCCAAATCTTACTACAATTTCTGTTGATGAATTGGGACGACGCTTGCGTGAGCTTTCCATTTTCATTGAGTTATCCGAATGTGTCAACTGTTTTGCCATTTATTGAATTAAATGTTGACCATAAACCCTGTTTTTCTCATAGATAGTGGTGCAACGATATCATCTTTATCTTCTCTTGTTTATGAGGGCTCGATTACAGGAAAACATGTCAACTCTGTAGGAATCAACGGTGTACTTGTAAAATGCGAAATGACACCAACGTTTCCGGTTACTTCTAATGATATCCCATCATTGTTTAAAATGCATGCTTTTGCAATTATACCTAATTCCCCATTCTGCCTCTTGGCAAATTTTAAAACCTCAGATGGAAAGCCAATTGCTCATTCTAGCATTGTAGCGGAGCTCATTAACGCAGCACAACAACCATCAAAACTCGCTGTTATCAAAGTAGCAGGACATGCATCAGGAGAAACAGATGAGGCCAAAGGAAACAGATTTGTAGATGAAATAGCGAAATGGGCTGCTAAAGAAGTGATATTAAGTCCACATGTAAGCGAAAGGGGCACAGATGTGCCTATGATGAATTCATTATTGACTAATGATTTGGACATTAAAATATTACAAGCTAACCCTACGCAAGCTGATTTGACTCATTGGTCAGACAATGAAGTAAAACCAGATCAAGCTGGAATTTTAAGAGACAAACAGGGTAGACTCGCACTACCTGCATCTACGATTGTTATGCTATGTAGACATTATCATGGTGTATCACATGTGTCAAAAAAGAAAGTGATACAAATGGTGAATCGATCTTACTGCATAGCAAATGTTCGAAGAAATACTCTGTTGATATTGGATGCTTGCCTGGTGTGTGCTCAAACCAACAAGCACAAGGCAACTAAACATGACTCTTTACCACATCCTGAGCTACCATTCCAACACTTGCAAATTGATTTTACGCACATGCCTCCTTGCGGAAATAATAAATTGTAACAAGGTTCAATGTTTAGGAAGGAAGAGGACAGGGTCGGCTTGACTACTGACTGCTTTTATTCAATATTTTCACCACAAGAAAAAAGGTGTGCAGACAGGCACAAAACGGTCACAAATAAATCACAAATTCTCTCCAACAAAAATCACGATACGTCCAGCGTGGGCAGCAGTCAGCAGTCCTTCTCTCTCTCCCACTCCTGTTTCTCCTGGCATTATATACTCTCTCCACACCAATTACTGAAACAAGAGACAGGTGTTCGTCATTTGCATTTAGCCCACTCACTCACCGTTCGTCTCCTGACTCTCTCTCCCGCTGCCGACTCCGCTGAACCACGCCCCCCTCGCCACATAAATATTTGCTTGTGATTTCTAAATGGCCTGAAGCTTTTCCGTGTGGAAAAGAAAATGCACAGACAGTAGTTAAAGCTCTGGCTAAAGACATTATACCACGTTTTGGAATACCATCGGTCATAGAAAGTGATAATGGAACACCGTTCGCTTCCAAGGTCACACAATTGTTAGCCAAAGAACTTAGTATACCTGGAAATTTCCCATACCCTACCATGCCCAATCGAGTAGACAGGTAGAAAATCTGAAACGTATTATCAAAGATTGGCTTAATAAAGCATGTATTGATACAGGCAGAAATTGGGTTGATCTGCTGCCTGCGGTATTGACAGAAATTAGAATGTCACCATCAGCAACAACAAAGATGTCTCCGTTTGAAATCCTTATGGGTAGACCTTTCCCGACCCCATGGGTCAAAGGTCGTGCAAAGGTCCACAGGTGACACGGAGGTGATTATCACGGATTATGTGGATTCCCTAGTTAAAACTTTGAATAGCATCAATGGTGATGTGTCTCTCTCTCTCCCTCTTCCTGCAGAAAAGCCCACTCATCCTTTCGTTCCAGGACAACAGGTGCTGATAAAGTGTCTGAAGCCCCCAAAACTGGGAGAGCCGAAGTATCTGGGGCCCGCCACGGTGATTGCTGTGACGAGAACAGGAGTGCTGACTGACTTCCAGCCACAGTGGATCCATGACAGTCGACTGAAAGCAGCTCCATCCCAAGGGAATGTTCTGGTCGATGCAGAGGTGGAAGCCAGTGAGCCAAGGAAAGATCCGACGGAAGGTGAACCAAGACGATCGAAGAGGAGAAGAAGAAAGAGATTGCTAGAGATCTAGAACCAGCAATAATTATCATTGAAGCTCTCAAGCCATGATTGCTAAATTGATATTTTACCTGGTTCTGACAAATGTATTTATTCATATACAAGCTGCTGTTAGCACTGGTAATGAAACATGGGTACATTATGAAGAAGAACCACATGCTTTCGCAGCTAATATGTGGTGGCGATTAGCCAACTACACTGCCAAATATGAAGGAAAAAGAGGTGACTTATGTTTGCACAAAAATGCCACATAGTGCTTCTGGACCACATGTAGAGGTTAAATCACCAATAACAGAAGAAGAATTAGAATGCCCTCTTTTTGTTAGCATTACTGGAATGATGGCTCCAAATAGAACCGCAATATGGAGTTGTGGAAAAAGTAGAATAATGATGCTTGCAACGCAAGTACATGCTAAAGTGACAACCATTGGCTCTATTCCAGACTCACTGTTGTGTATAGAAAGGGAAACTGGAACAGTGAGACTGGGGGTAATTCCTAAAAGTAAATGTAATCGAACATACCATCATTGTGAGATAAAAAATATGCCTTGTTGTATGGGTTGTCTTTTGCATTATCCAAAAGCTAATATGACTGAGTGTTCTAAACAAACACCACATCCTATATCTACTATGATTGCTTATGGATGGACTAATCCTTTTATTCAAGACATGTGTTCTAAATATTGTGCACTAAGTATTGCTAAGGATTGCTCCTGTCTGCCTCGCTGCTCAGAGTGGTTTGCGTCTGTAACTCCGTATAGCTTTGATTTGAATCTCTTACTTTCATTCATTGTTGCTTATATTATCATTACCTTATATATAATATTGACTACCACATTAATCTGACGTCGCTAGCTTTTAATCTTTGAATCTAAATCGCTATTACAACGTGTTTGCATCTCGCTAGCTTGTTAACTTGTCATCAGTCTCTTGCGCGCTCATTTTCTTTTCAACGCGTTCATCAAACAGCTGTGGTAAGTCGGATCAGTCTACAAACACGGTGAGTCATGTCATCCTCTCCTAGTGTTATATCGTGTTCTGTTTGCCACATGTTCAGTATAGCTTTCTCTGTCAGCGATGAGGGATTTACATGTCATAATGTAGGGAAATAGTCAGGCTGACAGAGAAAATCTCAGAATTAGAGACACGCATCCAAACTTTAATTGAGGATAGTAAGAATGTAAGGGCTTCAGATACTGTTTTGGATGCGACTAGCTTAGTGAACTCTGTACATTGTTCGGTTCCGGCTGTAGAGCCCGCGCAGCAGGGCACTTGGGTAACGATGAGGCGGCCTAGCCGCGGAAAACACCACTCTTCCGTTCCAATAAGAACATCAAACAGGTTCTCCCAACTCATTGAAACACCCACTGAGAATCCTGTTGAAAGTGCCCTAGTTATTGGCGATTCTATTACACGGATAGTGAAAATAGAGACACCAGCCACCATAGTCACATGTTTGCCAGGAGCCAGAACACCTGACATTAAAGCAAATGTAAAAGTGCTGGCTAATGCTAATCGTAAATACTCTAAAATCATTATTCACGTCGGCACTAATGATGTTCGACTTCGCCAGTCGGAGATCACTAAAATTAACATTAAAGAAGTGTGTGAACTCACAAGTACAATGTTAGGAAAAGTAATCTGCTCTGGTCCCCTTCCTGTTTGTCGGAGTGATGAGATAGTTAGCAGATTATCATCACTCAATGGCTGGCTGTCTAAGTGGTGTCCGCAGAATAATATAGGTTTCATAGACAATTGGAAAAGTTTTTGGGGGAGACCTGACCTGTTGAAAAGAGATGGTATTCATCCCTCCTGGGATGGTGCTGCTCTTCTCTCTAGTAATATGGCACATAGTCTTAGAGCTGAAACATGACAAACTGGGGTCCAGGTCAGGAAGCAGACATACTGGCTAAACCGACCATCTGCTAGCTGCCTCACGTTACAGAAGTCAGATAATTCCCAACACATAGAAACTCTTACACCTAGATATTATCACATAGAGACTGTGTCTGTACCCCGAATTAGTAAAAACAAAAAACTTCCAAACCCATTTAATGGTAAAAATTTAATTGATGTTCAACAAATAAAAAATAGAGATAATACTGATAAACAAATGATAAAGCTTGGGTTGTTAAATATTAGATCCCTTTCTTCAAAAGCACTTATTGTAAATGATATTATCACAGACAATAATCTGGATTTGCTGTATTTGACAGAAACTTGGCTAAAATCAGACGATTACATTACTTTAAATGAGTCTAGCCCTCAAGGTTATTATTATCGACACAATCCTCGTCAGAAAGGCAAAGGGGGAGGTGTTGCTGTAATTTATAGTAATATTTACAGTATTAGTCAAAAATCTTTCAAATATAATTCCTTCGAAGTGATGGTACTTTATGTAACATTATGTAAGTTGACATTTGTGCTGGCTACTGTATACAGGCCACCAGGACACCATACAGACTTTATCAAAGAATTTGCTGATTTTCTATCAGAGTTAGTACTAGCTGCAGATAAAGTCCTTGTTGTTGGTGATTTTAATATCCACGTAGATAATGAAAAAGACGCATTAGGATTGGCATTTACAGACATTCTAAATTCTATTGGAGTTAGACAGCACGTGTCAGGACCCACTCATTGTCGTAATCATACTTTAGATCTAATATTGTCACATGGAATCGATATTGATGCCGTTGAAATTCTGCAGCAGAGCGACGACATCTCAGATCATTATCTAGTCTCGTGTATACTACATTTAGTCAAGGCTGCTAAACTGCCTCCCTGCCATAAATATGGTAGAACCATCACTTCTACCACTAAAGATCGCTTTATAAATAATCTTCCTGATCAGGTTCATCGCCTTAGCATACCAGATAGCTTAGAAGACCTTGATGTTGCAACAGAAACTATTGCCTCTGTCTTTTCCAGCACATTAGACTCAGTTGCTCCTTTGCGTTTAAAAAAGATTAAGGAAATTAATCCAATGCCGTGGTACAATGAGCACACTCAGGCCCTAAAGGTAGCAGCCAGAAAAATGGAGCGCAGCTGGGTTTTTCGCATTTCGTGAAGAGAATGATTGAGTACAGAAAGGCCTTAAAAACTGCTAGATCTGCCTATTTTTCAAAACTTTTAGAAGAAAATAAGCACAACCCTAGGTATTTATTTGATACAGTGGCTAAATTAACAAGAAATAAAGCTTCAACTTCTGATGTTTCCAAAGAGCACAGCAGTAATGACTTTATGAACTTCTTTACTTGCAAGTTTGACAATATTAGAGAGAAAATTATAACCATGCAACCATCTACTACAGTATCACGTCAGACAGTGCATTGTAGTGTCCCTGAGGAAAAATTCAATTCATTTACTGCTTTAGGAGAGGAAGAATTGTCTAAACTTGTTAAATCATCAAAATCAACAACATGTATGTTAGACCCTATAGCGACTAAGCTATTGAAAGAGATGCTTCCAGAGGTCATAGATCCTCTTCTTAATATCGTTAATTCATCTTTATCACTAGGATACGTACCGAAAACTTTTAAGCTGGCTATTATTAAACCTCTTATTAAAAAACCACAACTTGATCCTAGAGAATTAGTCAATTACAGGCCGATCTCAAATCTCACTTTTCTGTCAAAAATACTAGAAAAGGCAGTATCATCACAACTATGTTCCTTTTTAGAAAGAAATAGTATCTGTGAGGATTTCCAGTCAGGATTTAGACCGTACCATAGTACTGAGACTGCTCTCATTAGAGTTACTAATGATTTGCTCTTATCATCAGATTGTGGTTGTATCTCTCTATTAGTGTTACTGGATCTTAGTGCTGCATTTGACACTATTGATCACAATATTCTTTTAAATAGACTCGAAAATTATGTTGGCATTAGTGGAATTGCACTGTCATGGTTTAAATCATACTTACCTGACCGTTATCAGTTTGTAGTAGTAAATGAAGAGATGTCATATCGATCACAAGTTCAATATGGAGTACCGCAAGGCTCAGTACTAGGACCGTTGTTGTTCACTCTGTACATGCTACCCTTGGGAGATATCATTAGGAAGCATGGCGTTAGTTTTCACTGTTACGCTGATGATACTCAGCTCTATATTTCTTCGCGCCCTGACGAAACTTACCAATTCACAAAATTAATGGAATAGCTGATATAAAAAAATTGGATGACCAGTAATTTCCTACTACTAAATTCAGAAAAAACAGAGATTCTAATTTTTGGACCAAAAACTTCTTCACGTAATAACCTAGAATACTGTCTAACACTTGATGGCTGCTCTGTTAAGTCTTTGTCATCAGTTAGGAACCTGGGTGTGCTCTTTGATACCAATCTTTCATTTGAAGGCCATGTTTCTAGCATCTGTAAAACTGCATTCTTCCATCTTAAAAATATATCTAAACTACGACATATGCACTCAATGACAAATGCAGAACAGTTAGTTCATGCTTTCATGACCTCAAGGCTACATTACTGTAACGCTCTACTGGGTGGTTGTTCCGCTCGCTTAATTAATAAACTACAGCTCGTACAAAATGCAGCAGCTAGAGTTCTTACTAGAACTAGGAAGTATGACCATATTAGCCCAGTTCTGTCAACACTGCATTGGCTTCCTGTTAAACATTGTATAGATTTTAAAATCTTGCTATTTACTTACAAAGCACTAAATGGTTTAGCTCCCCAGTACCTGAGCGAGCTCTTAATGCATTATAGTCCTTCACGTCTATTGCGATCTCAGAATTCAGGCCAGCTGATAATACCTAGAATATCAAAATCAACTGCAGGCTTTAGATCCTTCTCCTATTTGGCACCTAAACTCTGGAACAATCTCTCTAGCATTGTTCGGGAAGCAGACACACTCTGTCAGTTTAAATCTAGACTAAAAACGCATCTCTTTAACCTGGCATACACATAACACATTATCAATTTATTTTTTCAAATCCGTTAAAGGATTATTAGGCTGCATAAATTAGGTCAGCCAGAACCGGGAACACTTCCTATAACACCAGATGTACTCATTACATCAGAAGAAGAATGGCATCTACGCTAATATTAGTCTTTCTGTATATCCTGAGGTTTACCGTAGTCAACCGGATCCAGGCCGTATCCAGGTGAGATTGAGGACCTACGCCTTGACACGACCACAACGCACCCCTGAAGTGTCAGCAGAGATTGAGTCAACTAGATCATCCATTGTGAAGGCCTCGTCGACACGACAGCCAGTGGCACAGTTCCTCAACAAACCATCCATACCGGTGTGATGAATACGATGGATTGAACTGGATTGAACTGGAATAAATACTTTGAAGTTGCGATCCTATCGGGCTTATGATAGCTACCTGAATCGTAACAAAGCACTGTTTGCCAGAGGAGAACTGGCCCCCTGACTAAGCCTGGTTTCTCCCAAGGTTTTTTTCTCCATTTTAACACCTATTTGCCACCTGTTTGCCACCTGATGTCACCTGTTGGAGTTTGGGTTCCTTGCCGCTGTCGCCTTTGGCTTGCTTAGTTGGGGACACTTGACATTTGATATTCAACAGTGCTTTGCATCTGCCTACATTGACAGCATTTTCTTTAAGAGCTGCTGTGCAGCCAAAATTATATACTATTTATCACTGTAAAGCTGCTTTGACACAATCTGCATTGTAAAAAGCGCTATATAAATAAAGGTGACTTGATTTGACACTTACGCCAGGTCAAAATTGCCATAGATATGCTTCACAGGGAACTAGAGCTGTCAAAGATTGGTTTTGGCTGTGAAGAGTCTACACTACTCTTCCAGAAGATTGGAGTGGAAGATGTGCTCTAGTAACTTTGGAAGAATATTCCATGGTTATTAGACCACACAAACCCCACGTTATGATAAAACAGAAAAAGAAACGCTCCCTCTCTGGCCGCAGTTCAACTGGTAGTTTGAGCAGAGATAATCCAGTACCAATGCAACATCGACTCTGGACTGGTACTGAAAGATTCTTTGAAGCAATGTTCCCAGGGGTATGTGTTTCTAGTCTTCAGATTGAAGTAGAAGTTACAATATATGAATTAATTTCATTTATCAATACTACAAGAGACACATTGGCTGGTGTTCAACAGGAACTTCGAGGGCTCCGTTTAACTGCCCTGCAAAACAGGCTGGTCTTAGGTCAGTTAACTGCTGCGAGAGGAGGAGTGTGTGTTATGGTTGGAACCTCTTGTTGTACCTGTATTCCTGAGAATGATGCAGATGGTCATTTAA
Organism: Ctenopharyngodon idella; assembly: GCF_019924925.1. NCBI lineage: Eukaryota > Metazoa > Chordata > Actinopteri > Cypriniformes > Xenocyprididae > Ctenopharyngodon > Ctenopharyngodon idella. Next base: position 18,496,748 of record NC_067240.1, on the reverse strand, counting down.
TCTCAGAGGGTTTAAAAAATATGACTAGAATTGCTCAAGAATTACAAGGACGAGAGGTTGATGATAATCAAAGTGGGTTCTTAGCATGGCTCACAGGATGGCAACAAATGCTTATATCTGCCTTAATTCCTATAGGTGTAATCCTATTAATTATCGCATTTATTATCTGTTGTATTATTCCATTTATTAGAGCTTTGATTAATCGTGCTATGAATAACTTTGTATCCTCTCAATATGCTTTGATGAATAGAACTGTTAAGTGTTAGTAATTTTGAAGGAAAATGAAGGAAATATTTGCTGAAGAATATTATGATTATGAAGGTAAAGAAAGTGATTGTATTTGTGTATAAGAAAAGTAATGCTGAGATTTGGGTGTGGCAATTTTATTGCCAAAAAGGGGCAAGTGATAGATTTTATGTTGGTCTCAGCATTGAAGGAAAGTGGACAGAGGGTCTTTTGTCCTCTTTTGAAGCTGTATTCTATCCTCTAACATATGGTTTTCTTTATGTACCGGAACCATTTCCATATAATGAATAAGGCTCTACTAGGATTGAATGGGAGACAGGGAATGGTCCCTACTTTTGTATTGCAAGTATAGGAGAGGGTCTTCTGGATCCCTAGGAAAGCCTGGGTACCTGACCGGGAGATGACCATATTTAGACTTGTTTTTCTATATGTATCACATTCCTATACCATGAGCTATATGATGTATTCTCTCTCTCTCATTGGTTAAACCTATACTACACCACTTGTACTCTTTCTATATAATCTCTTCTCCTGCTAAATAAAATTGAGACTTTACATTCTCCCTCAGCGCTGAGTCTTGTTCATTCAATTGCCAATTAAGAGGACTGGGATGAGGCACACCTCAGGAGCAATAATCTAACATAGAGGAAATTTTTAAATTGTGTAAAAAGAAAAAGGAAGATTTGACTGATTGTGAATTACAAAAATTAGACTTATTGCAGATTGAATTAGGTAATATTTACAAGGATAAAGCTAGAGGAGCATTCATTAGATCCAGACTTAAATGGTTAGAAAAAGGGGGAAAAAATACAAAATATTTTTTTGGCCTCGAAAAAAGAAACAGTGACTTTGCCTCAATCTCAAAATTAATGATTAACAACAAATTAGTAGACAATTCCTCAGTTATTTCAAAATATGTGGCTCAGTTTTTTTAGTAATTTCTTCTACATCAGCTACTTCCAACATTGATGCTTTTTTAAATAGCTTGGCGAGCGATACAATAAAAATAGACCAAAGCTTTCAGAATGTGTGTGATAAAGAAATTGACATTGAGGAGTTGAGAGAGTGCTTTAACTTTCTTAAAAATAACAAATCTCCAGGCAATGACAGGCTAACAGGAGAATTTTATAAGACCTTTTCTGTTATTAGTATTCATAGAAGTTATACAAAATGATGAATTGCCTGTTTCATTAAAACAAGGAGTTAGAACACTGATTCCCAAACCTAACAAGGACGAGTTATATATTGAAAATTGGAGGCCCATTAGTTTGCTCAGTAATGACAGTAAGTTGTTTGCAGTGATTTTTGTTAGAAGATTAAAACAAGGATTAGATAAAATAATTGATATAGAACAATCTGGTTTTATACAAGGTCGTCATATCAGGAATAATATTAGACTGGTCTTAGATATGATTGATTATATTTATCGATTTTTATAAAGCATTTGATACGGTGAACCATAGTTTTATTCTCAAAGTTATCAAATTTTTTGGTTTTGGAGATATGTTTTTGAAAGCAGTTAAAACATTGTATAGTGGATGTAATAGTTCTGTCAAACTCGCTCATGGTACTTCACAAAGGTTTGATATTCATCGTGGCATTAGGCAAGGATGCCCCCTCTCTCCTTTTTTATTTCTGTTAGTCACTCAGGTTTTGGCAATGCATGTAAAAAGGAATCAGTATAATGGTATCACAGCTTTAAGTGTAGAATTTAAGCTTAGCCAGTTTGCTGATGACACTGCAGTTTTTTTGAAAAACAAATTTGAGATACCAAAAATAATTAGATGTATTGAGGCATTCACTGCTGTTTCAGGCCTTAAAATGAACTGTGATAAATCTGTATTGTTTCCCCTTAAAGACTGCTCCTCTACAGAAATAGAGAACATCCCAGTTAAACACCAATTAACATATCTAGGTGTAGTAATCTGTAAAAATGAAAAACAAAGGAGTCAGTTACATTTTGAACTGATTATTAAGAAAACAAGTGAGAAATTTAATTTGTGGTTAATGAGGGATATATCAATATTTGGGAGGGTATTATTGTCAAAGGTGGAAGGTATATCTAGATCTGTGTATATGTCTTTATCATTGGATGTGCCTCCTAAGATTATTAAAGATTTAGATAAGATACTTTATGACTTTATTTGGAGAAAAGAAAAAAAAAACACATTATTTGAAAAAAGAGGTCATTTGTAATCCTAAAGAGCAAGGGGGACTGGAGGTCTTAGATTATAGTACACTTAATAACACTTTCAAAGGAAAAGGAAACAGAAAAGGAAAAGGAAACGAAACGTGTTGGTTATTGAAGTGGGACACATGCTACCTGAACTGAAGGCCTGCCGTTGTTGCTGGATTTTCTGTGCGCTGACCAGGTGCAATCCTAAAGTGACGAGAGGAATTGAGCTCTGCACTGTTTGCCTGCCTGGTGCACCATACCTCCAGCTACCTCCAGTTTTTTGTTTGTTTTTTTCCTCTATATTTTGTTTGTTTGAAATTTAATCATTTCTATGAAAACTGGAAAAAAAAAAAAACGATTGTGAATTATGTATTGTGAATCAAAGACACTAAGTTGTGAAATCAAATGAAATTTTGAACTTAAGCAGCAATTTCTCTGGTACCGTTCCGTTTCAGTGTGTTTCATTTAGTTTTGTTGTTTTTGGTATTTTGGTCGTTTGTCACTGGAAAAAAATATACAAATGCTGTTGAAAAGTGGATTGTGTAATTGCCTTGTTGTTTTCATGTTTCCTTAAATAACATTCTTTTGATCTGAAAGCCTTCATCCTGTGACTGTCATTTAAGCCCATATTCGGTGATTACTGCAGCTATTGAATGGCACTCATTTTGTGTATCGGTGGTTTATGAGCTGTACCGGGAACCTAATTTTTTTTTTTTTTTTTTTTTTTTTTCTTGACAAGTTTTGACTTGTCTGGCGCCCGAACAATTTAATGAAATTTAATACTTTAAATTTAATCGGGGCAGCCACCGTTACAGAAGTGGCGCCCGAACAGGGACTTGAACCTAAACTTTGAGCAAATACCAAAGACTTTGAACTTTTTTGAATTTTTGAATTTGTGATCTTTGAACACTTGCTGCTGGGGAACTTTGAGAACTTTTGCATTGTCTGGTTGGACATTGAACAATTTTTTTGTGTGTGTGTGTGTGTGATTTAATTGAATTGGACATTGAGTATTTTTGTGCTTTATGGACTTTTGGTGAACTGAACTGTTTGTTTTGGAAAACTGAGTCAAGCCATTCAAGTCAAGGGACTGGTGTGACTAACAATATAACAAGTATCATTTTAAGAACTGTTGGGTCAATTCTGTGTGGAAGAAGAAAAAAATTGTGAATTTGTAAACCTCTGTAAATTGGTAAATTTTGTATATATCTTTTTTTGGATTATGAAAGTGTAATCCCTCTGTAGTTTATTTTGGTGCCCCATTTTCCCCAAAGAATTTACACAGGCCCATTAGTATTTCCTTTAATTTTTTTTTTTTTTACAACAGTTCAAATTTGACATTGCCATTTACACACACGTCAACCATGGCCCATACCCCTCCATCACCATCCACTTTTGTGGCAATTGATCCTCCAGATGTTGCAACACCCAATTGGGCCCCGGTGCAACAAACCCCACAACAACCACGACAACCACTTCATGTTCCCACCTTCTACTCCACACCCACACACTTTCCTAGTCCTCCTCCAAGAGCCCAGGTGCGCTTTGCTACTCCGCCACCAGGGGAAAATGCTCCTCCACTAACCGATGCCATGCAGTTGTGCACCTCCACAGAAACTACGCAAACGTTGCCTCCTTCAGGAATACAGCAGGACTTGCCTGGATCTCTCCCAACTTCTGGCAGAGGAATTTATCAATTGTCAGCGCAAGTACAAGGGAACTGGGATATCCTGTTTAATCACCTCAAACAGCAGGACGAAGCTCTGAAAGTACTCACCAAGGAACTTGCAACTGCAACTTCACAGCATGATGCCAACCTTGACTGCTAAGATTAAATCCAACCACCAGCAGCTTCAGAACACGATCACTGCTCAGAGACAAAATGAAGAAGAGGACACTGATCAACTGACAAAAGCCCTGAAAGTGATGGTAACAGGAGAACTGAAGAAAAGTGAACGCACCATAGTCTCTGAAGTTCAGTTCATGGTACAACAATTGCAGCTAGAGGTGCAAAAAGACAGCCAGAGCCTGCAGCAAAGTGTTCAAAAGGACTGTGACCAACTTACCCATGAGATTAGTCAATGTAATGTCCAACTGAATACCTTCAGTGACTCCCTGAAAGAGCTAAAAGAAGTGGATAGTTATTTCAAGACACCTGGAAAAACTGTGACTGATTTTCAAAGTTTACCCAAATCACCCATTTACACCTCCGCTGCAGAAGGTGAAACAGCCCCCCACATAACCCCGTCTATGTTTCCACTTCCTCCGCACCCAACATCTGTGGTCAAGAGTGATCATTTGAAGCTTACCTTCCCCACATTTGGCAGACCATCGGATGATAGTGACCCTTTGTTATATTTAACCAGGTGTCAAGACTTTCTGGCATTACACCCTTTGGATGATGCAGACATTCTGGCAACCTTTCGCACTGTCCTCTATGGAACCGCACGGGACTGGTGGGAAGTGGCAAGGTCCTCTGTTAGCACCTGGAATGAGTTTGAGACAGCATTTCTCCCTGAGGACTATGAAGACGAGCTAGCTGAGCGTGTACGCACCAGATTTCAAGGAGAAAAGGAGCCCATTAGAGATTTCGCTTTCACTTACAGAGCTCTATGCAAGCGCTTGAAACCTTCACTGACAAAGAATGAGTTAGTTAAAATGATACTAAAGTATATTAAACCATACCTCGCCAGTCAACTTCGCAGCAGAGTAAGTACAGTGGATGAACTGTTAAAACTTGGTCATCAGCTGGAAAAAGACTATGCTCAACAGTTGCATTATGATGGGCGGACAGTAACTACACCTAAGCCTACCTCCAACCGGCAAGCTGAAAGACCAGTCGTCCAGTGTTGGAGATGTAAAGGTCAGCATCCACCTGGAAACTGTCCACAATACTCCGCTTTGCCTTCCCCATCACCTCAAAGTCCACATCAAACTGCAGGAAATAAGCTAACTTTTCCCTCTCAGAAGACAGGAGGAATGCCATCCAATAAAGCCCTGACTGTCACACCCCCATCCCAGCCATCTGCCAAAACTGAACTTTTTACTTCTAAACATGAGCCCATACCTCAACAGTTAGTTGTGCCTGTAACCATTGGCCACTGGACAGGAAAGGCTATCGTTGACACAGGGGCAAGCTATACTCTTTTACATGAGAGCTTGTGGACAGAGCTCGCCTCCTCTGACACACTCTGCCTTTGGTCCCTTGGACCCCTCTACTTGGCAAATGGTGAGACTGCAGTACCTGTAGGGTGGACAAAAACAGATATAACCCTCCACAACCAAGTCTTTTCCATACCTGTAGCCATCCTTTCCTCCAAAGCTCTAGCGTACTCTGTGGCCTTAGGATTGGATTTTATATTCACCAGTGGGCTGCAGATCAACGTGGCAGATGGAAAATATTCTTTCAAGTTCACTCCCAACAAGGAATATCCTTTCCAGCCTGGACAAGCTAGCATTCCTGCTAGAAGAATCCTGCATCTGGAAAAGAAAGCACACAGAAAAAGGTCAGACCAAACTCTCTCACTGTTCAGCTCTATTCCTCCACCACAAATCACAACGGTATTCCAGCCTCCAGGTAATCTGGATGACCAAACTTTAATAAGGACTCTAGTAGACAAAGCACACTTACCTCCTGAAAGAAAGTGCCAACTACTTCACCTCCAAGAGAACAATCCTCAAGTCTGTACCCTCCAGCTCGGAAGAACAACTGTACTCCAGCATTGTCTTTATACTGTCCACCCTGTACCCATCAAACAGCGTCCATATCGATTAACCCCAGAGAAACAAGATGTGGTACAAGAACAAGTTAAAGAAATGTTAAAGAATGGTCTCATCGAACCTTCACACTCTGCTTGGGCTTCACCCATTGTCCTGGTCCCAAAGAAAGATGGCAGCTTGAGATTCTGTGTGGACTACAGGAGGGTCAATGCTATCACTGAGAGAGATGCCTATCCTCTACCTAATATCACTGAGATCTTGGAATCCCTCTCCGGCTCAGTTATTTTCTCCAGCATTGACCTCAACAGTGGGTACTGGCAGGTGACGATGGAACCAGAGAGCAAGTCCAAGACTGCCTTCATCGCTCCATCTGGCTTATACCAGTTCAATGTCATTCCATTCGGACTGAAGAATGCTCCAGCAACCTTTCAGCGGTTAATGGAGACTGTGCTAGGTGAACTACAAGGAAGAATGTTTCATGTATATTGATTACATTATCATTTACTCACCCTCTGTCACCCAACACTTCCAGGATCTGCAGACGGTCTTCTCCCGGTTGCACATAGCTGGTTTAACCATCAACCTAAAAAAGAGTAAATTCTGCCTTCAGGAACTGACATTTCTGGGACATGTGGTAAACACAAAAGGCATCTCTGCTGACCCCAGTAAAGTAGAGGCTATCTGTTCTTATCCTGCACCAAAGAACCTTAAAGAAGTTCAACGATTTCTTGGACTGGCAGGGTGGTACCATCGGTTCATGCCCAATTTCTCTCGGATTGCAGAGCCTATAAATGCCTTGAAGAAAAAGGGACGTACTTTCCAGTGGTCACCACAATGTCAACAGGCCTTTGAGAAATTGAAGTCTTGTCTCACCTCACCTCCTATCCTGGGACATCCTGATCTCCAGCTTCCTTTTGTCGTCTACACTGATGCCAGTGACTCAGGATTGGGTGCGGTGTTAACACAACGAAAAATGCAAGGCTTGGAGGAAGTCATGGCCTATGGCAGCCGCACTTTAACGAAAGCGTAGATGAATTATTCAGCTACTGAAAAAGAGTGTCTGGCAATAGTGTGGGCACTAGAAAAATGGCAACACTACTTGGAACCAAAACTCTTCACAATAGTTACAGATCATTCTGCTCTTCAGTGGGTCATGAATTCCACAAAAACCACGGGACGTCTAATCTGTTGGGCACTCCGCCTGCAGAAATTCGACTTTGTAGTTGAGTACCGGAAGGGAAAACTCAATGAAGCCCCAGATGCTTTATCTCGAATGCACTCTGCACCTGGATGCCACCTGTACTCCACTCAGAAGGAGGAACCTGGGTTTCCAATTTCAGCAGTAGACATCTGGGAGGAACAACACAAAGATCCGGGAATTACCTAGGTATTTCAGTCACTAGCAGAAAATGATTCTTCTGTGCAAGACCAATACGAAGTAGTTGAAGACAAACTATATCACCGAACTCATTTGACAAATGGACAAGTGCGCTATAGAATCTATGTTCTTGCCACCCTTATCCCAAACATTCTACAACATTATCATGCCCATCCCTTAAGTGGTCATTTGGGAATTTACAAAACTTACCAGAGAGTACACCAGGCCTTCTGGCCAGCCATGTGGACATCTGTCAAACAGCATGTGAAAAAGTGTATAAAATGTCAAACCTTGAAAAGTGAAAACCGCAAACCTGCTGGGAAAATTCCACAGACCACCACCACCACTCGCCCAAATGAGATGTTGGGAGTAGATATCATGGGTCCTCTGCCTCGCAGCCCCCAAAGATATGAATATCTACTAGTATTCGTGGATTACTATTCCCGATGGGTTGAATTATTCCCCTTGAGAAAGGCCACTGCCCAAACTGTCGCTGCCCATCTCAGAGAAGACATCCTCACTCGTTGGGTGGTACCTGATTTCATCCTGTCTGAGCAGGGTACGCAGTTTATGTCTGCCATCTTTCAAGACATCTGTGCAAAATGGAAAGTCACCCAGAAAATGACTACCGCATACCACCCACAGACAAACTTAACAGAACGAGTGAACAGAACGTTAAAACAGATGATTTCAGCATATGTGGATGATAATCATAAAAGGTGGGACCAACACTTACCTGAGCTACGGTTTGCCATCAATTCAGCGGTACAAGAAACCATTGGTATGTCTCCAGCCGAGCTTCACCTAGGGAGGAAGTTACAGGGGCCGATGGATAAGCTGCTGCATGGGCAAAATCTTTCTCCTACTGCTTCATCTTACGATGTCACAGAACATCTGGCTAAGTTACAAGCTAGAGCCAAAGAATGCACCAAGAAAGTCACTGTAAGACAACTCCATAGCTACAACAAAACTCGACGAGATGTCACCTACAAGGAAAGAGATCGGGTATGGCTGAGACATTTTCCACAGTCAAGTGCACTTCACCATTTTAGTGCTAAACTTGCCAACAAATGGAAAGGTCCCTATTGAATAATAAAACAGCTGGGACCACTGAACTATCGTGTGGCATTAGAAGACACTGGTGAGGATGTGAGGATGTGCGTACCGTTCATGTATGTAATCTGAAGTTTTCCCACCGCTGAGGAGTTAAATCATCTGGAAAAGTCCAAACTTTTGGAAATCTTCCATGAATCTACTGACGAAGATGAGGAGTTTCTTGGTTTCTGACAATACTCCCTTTTTAACAAACGGGGATTGTCTTCTCCAGGGGGGGGGGAGAGTGTGGCGTTGTGAAGGGAGAAAAAAAAAAATGCATACAAATTACTTTTCCAAATAGGCGGAAATTAACAAGCAGGAAGTAAAGAGGAAATGGTATAAAACAGAGGGGGAAAGGGGAAAAAAAAAAAAAAACTTTTTTTTTTTTTTTTTTTTTTCCCCCCCTGGCAGCTAATGTTAATGATAATGTGAATATATAATACCTCTTGTTCTTGTGGCATTGAATATATATTTTAAAAAAAAAGTCAAGACCAGAATTTAATAAATTTAAATTTAAAGAATTTAACAACAATAATAGAATTATAAACAGTATACACAAAAACAGTAAAGAAACAAACAAACAAAAAATAAATAATAATAATGGTTTAAGCGTTTTCAACCCAACCCAAGCCGTCAAACTGACGTCATCAGAGAAGGAACGCCATTCCAGACTGGAAGTAACTTTTCAGATTTTGATTAAAGATTACCACGACAAACATTTTTTTTTTTTCTTTCCTGTGTATTACCTTGCACGGATTAACTATTCACCACAAGACTAGTAATATGCGCTTACAAAATAAATAGGGTCCATTTTGATTTCATGACGACTTTAATTAAAAAGAAAAATAACTACTTTTTCATTGTAAGTCACATCATGTATTTTCAGGTCTTCAGTTATATGACGTTTCAGTTTTGTATTCTGATACTTTTTAAATAAAAAATGTAATGTTTCATCACGGCTCAGACTAAATACTTGGGGTTTCGAGTCTGACGACAGCACGAGGGCGTGGCTTGTTCGCAAGGTCAAGGAGCATGCGCCGTTTACATGCCCCGAAAAGACGGCGAAACCACAGACATTATAATAAACACTAGACGCCCTATTGGCCTCTTTGGACTGTTGCTGCTATACGTCAACGAGTCCGACATATTGTGCGGGGCAAGACTGCGCTGTTAACAAATGCAAGTAAACGGACGAGCTGCGGTTTTTCTGGATAAAAACAAAAATAACGTTTACATTTATCAACCGATTTCAGTGGCTTATAATGTACGTGGTGTACAAAAAGTTCTAGTTACTTTATACATATAGTTAGACATATAAAATATTTATTTTAATAAGAAATAGTAAAAGCTCAGGCTTGTCATGTATTTGGCTGCTTTAAATTTTCACATTAAATGAAATAAAGTTTTTTTTATTGTGGAAAAGGCATTTTCTGTCTTTAACCCAATTTTAGCTATTTTTGAACTTAGAATTGACCACCATTGGGGAAAAATGAAACAAATCATCAAATACAAATCACACAGGCTGTTTTCTGTATTTTTATAGCACTAAAATGATACAGATATTTACAGACAGATACTCCAAAAACATACAACAACAATAACTGATGGATCCTTTCTGGTAATACATATGACATGGTACAACTACAGTGCAATGCAAATAGTAAATATAAGAAAGTGAGAATAGTAAATAGTTTGTTATACACTATATATAAGAAATAGTTTATGTAGTATATAATAATATAGTCAATAATAAAGTATATAATATTGTCAATAAACAGTATACAGCAAATAAAATAGTAATGAATAGTACAATTATATAATAGTATAAGTACAATAATATAATATAATAATATATTGATAATAGCATATAGTATAGTAATACTATAATAGCAATAGAATATGTATCATTTACAGAATATAGACAATAATATAACAGCATAACTATAATTGATAATCTCAAGTGGTATAATATAATAGTATTGGTATAATAATAATAATCGCAAATACAATGTAATATCAATTGCAGAATAATATAGACAATAATAAAAATAGTAAATTAAATAGTGACTAGGACAATAATAATATAGTATTGGTATAATAATAACAACAAAAAGCTATATATTTTCCATCAATCTCTTGAAAATGGTGAGAACAGTGCACTGACAGGCTCTCCTCAGCTTTCCTTGAGGCTTGTGTAGCCCTGGTTGCAACGGGCTAAAAAGGATATAAAAATATAAACAAATCACCATTTAATGGCAAACTATTAAATAATCTAAAAAGACAAACCTACTCTTTGATGAGTCGGGAAACTTCCCTTCTGTAATGATGGGTCGAATGCGTGAGGATCCATTTGCAGCTTGTTTATTAAAAGTACTTACAGAGTAGACAGGGGCAAAGGCAGAGACACAAACAGGGACAGGCAATGGTCGAGGCAGGCGGCAGACAAGCAGAGTAAAGTCACAGGCAATGGTCAGGGCAGGCGGCAAACAAACACAGTCCAAATAACAGGCAAGGATCAGGGCAGGCGGCAAACAAACACAGTCCAATAAACAGTCCAATGGCAACAGAAATACAATCCACAAGAAAACGCTCAGAAGTGATCACCGGGGCAAATCAAGACTTCGCAAAGGGTGTGTGTGTGTGTGTGTCTTAAATAGTCCAGGTAATGATCTGCAGGTGTGTGTGGCAATTGGTGATTGGTGCATGTGATTGGAAGGGAGGATTATGGGAAGTGGAGTCCAGGAACTGACAGGAACAGACAGTGATCGTGACACCTTCTAGCTACTTCCCACTGTCTCCTCAACTCGTTGTCTTTGGGAAACCTTCAATGTGCGAGAAGCTAGCCAACTAACTAATGTTACAGTAAGATTCACAAAATGTCAGTCACCTAGCCGAAACGAGTACTTGTCATAAAAGTCGGTTTTAAGAAAATAAAGATGCATATTTAAACTTAAGAAAATTTAGTTTATAAAATAAGATATAAGCTAAAACTATATTAGAAATCATGTAAACTCATATCTCAACTTTCACAGCTAACTAGCGACATCGCTAGCTATTTTAGTCTGACTGACTCCGGTGGCCAACTACTATCAATATAATTATATAATGACCAGATACAACCAGAAACAAATGTTCAGTCTTACCTGTGAAAAGTCATTCCCTGAGACCTGTTTTCAGGTGTGCAGCGATTTGTACAGCCCCAAGCAGCACATGAAGCAGGCATTTTTCTCAATTCCAGTTATGAGCGTTATGGGAACGTTGCCCCGCACAATATGGCGGCGCCGTTGACGTATGGTCCAGCGGCCAATAGGGCGTCTAGTGTTTATTATAACGTCTGTGGGCGAAACAGCCCCAGAGAAACAACGTCGATCTAGGTTACTTAAAGGTTTGTTTAATATTCTCTTTTTTCAAACATGAACGGTCAAATGTCATCAAATAATTACTTACAAAGTTAATTTGTAGAGTGAACGTCCTAATTACGGCTCACAGGATTCACAGGTGGTCTGTGTAGTTTGGTGTTTCAGCGATTGTAAGTGTCTGCTGTTTTAACGTTACTTATCTTAACTGTATACTGAAACGTTATTACATATTGGCAATTGGTAATGTTTTATATGTTGCGTGGTGACTCAGGTTAGATGCTTGGTGTCTCAGTCCAGATGTGTCTAAGTCTAGATATGTGGTGTCTCAGTCCAGATGCTTGGTGTCTATAATATGCAAGTCAATGGTGCCCCAAAGTTGCCTGGTTACAAACTTTAATCAAAATATCTTCCTTTGTGTTCAGCAGAAGAAAGAAATTTATACAAGTTTGGAACAACATGAGGGTGAGTAAATGATGACAGAATTTTCATTTTTGGGTGAACTATCCCTTTAATGTAAAAAGATGTGCCATTTTACAAAGACGAGCTGTTTTGGTGGAATCATTCATTATATATTATACATTTTATTTTTTCTTATTATAAAACTTAAAGGAACACTAAGCGACAGCAAGTCATGCACATTCACAGAGTTTACGGTACGTCAAATACTCTGTGCATCCATTGAGATTAACTGAAATAGTGCAGAACGACATTTTCAAGCACTCAGTGTTCAAGACAAAGCAAGTGAAAATATATCTGTGCTAAACTTATACTGGACTTAGCATCTAATTCAAACACTGGCCAGTGAAATGTAATTTATTAACCAATGGCTGATGATAGACATTTAGTCTCCTAGCATTAAAGTTTAATCGCATATTTACATTGTAGTGGGTTGCATAGAAAGAAAGTGAATGTTATCTCAACAGTATGTCACTTTTTTTTCTTGATGTCTTTTATTTTAAGGTGGCGTTCTCCCAAATGAAGTGGATTTTCCTTCCAATCAATGTGAGCGACAATCACTGGATACTTCTGGTAGCTGATGTTCCAAATATGGAGGTATCAATACTGGACTCAATGTTGGGAAACAATGTCTTGTATGTTGATATGTGGAGGTAAGATGTAGAATTTTTACAAATTGAGTAATGTTACTGTACATGTTTTTTTTTTTTATCATAGTATATTGTAGTGTCATATTGTACATATTTTTACTCTTCACTCCAACAGAATTAAGTTCTGCTTGTTTATCGGCCATCATATTGATCTTTAAGGGCTTTCACACTGTCGTCATCGGCTAAACCACATGCCCAATTTACTTTACTTCCTGTACAAATGCGAACCTGAGTTGCTTTCATATTCACGTGAATCATGCCATAGTGATTAGTGCTACAGTGATTATTAGTTTCAGTGCTACAGAACTCACTGAGCTCAGACCACCTCCTACAGGTAGTCTCAGGTTCAGTACCCTGGTGTGCTCCAGGGTGTTATGACAGATTTCACATTATCAATTTTTCATGCGACCTGTGCTCTGTTTAGAACTAAACTGCCAGTGTGAAAGCACCCTTAGATGTAATCTAAAGTTGAATTTGGCCAAATTATGGAAACATTATAAATACTCAATTTAACCTTGTAAATAATTGAATGTATTCCACTTATTTACTCAGGAGGTATATGGCTGTGAGGTACAGTCATACCAATGAATTGGGAGGAATCTGGGAATATGGTGGTCTCTGCTCTGCACCACAAAAAGATGCCAGCAGTTGGGGGGGCTTTTGTACTACTGGTAAGGCATTACAAAGCTTCATAGCCGAAACTTGTTTCTTTGTGCAACATTTTCTTTTGAATACATAAACTGACTTTTATTTGGCATTAAATATTTTAATTTATCTAAGAATGCTCTTGCCCTGACGAGAGGCATCAGTCCAAGCCAGCTGACACAACGCCATGCAGTGGAAATGAGGAAGTTTGTGTACCACAAACTCAAACAAAATGCATTATGTTAAAGGTTTAGGTAACCCAAAAATGAAAATTCTGTCATTAATTACTCGCCCTCATGTCGTTCTATACCCGTAAGACCATCGTTCATCTTCAGAACACAAATTAAGATATTTTTGATAAAATCTGAGAGGTTTCTGATTCCCAAGAGAAAGCAACATAATTACCACATTCATAGATGCAAACTCCTCACCTTTCAGTGACAACTCACCTTTTTGAGATCAAAATGGGTCACTTATGGGATTTGCATAGATCAAATGTTTTTATGGGGTGGGGGGGTCTGAGATGTGGGAACGGTGAAGAGAGAGAGGGCAAACAGTTTGCAGTTTAGCTCAGTATTGCCGTCTAATCAGCCAATATTGTCTTAAATAGCCATAGCACTTCATCTTTTTATAACATGAGGTTTTGACCAAATGTAGCCTATTCAATCTTGATTTTGGTGAAATGTTGCAACATTTTTTTGTGTGTGTGTAAAATTACAGTTTTGGACATACATGGTAATAACAAATAAATTAAAAAATCAAAGTAACTACAAATGAGCATGTAAAGCAAATATCTTTAAAAAAAATTATGTTCAGAGCATGCCCCCGCCCTAATGTTCTCACTTTTTTCCCCCTTACCTGTTTGCATCCCTGAGGTCCAGAGAAGTAGTAAAAACATAATAGAAATAAAAACTAAAATAGTCAATGTGACTACAGTGGTTCAACCTTAATGTTATGAAAAAAAAATAATGACTTTATTTAATTTCTTCTCTTACCTGTCCTACTCTGTTTACGTTGTAGAGACAGAGCAGTGTTTTCGGGTTCTACGTCAGAACGCCGGCTCATTATTGGTCTGCCTCAGTATCACACACATGCGTTGTGTTGCTCATGTGAAGAACATCGGCCAAATTGAGATTTGCGTTCTGATGTATAACCTGGAAGCGCTGTACTGTCTCTACAACTGTCTCTGTAATTAATGACAGAAATTTCATTTTTGGGTGAACTAACCCTTTAATATTTATTCTTTTCTTCCCTTGAGTGCTTTCCCTACTTTTTACTTTCTCTTTCATAGTGTCACAGCACCTGACTCTGTGTTTACCGTTACGTCATTGACCCCATCTCCAATGTGTTTGCTGCACCGTGGCATAAAATTGGTTTCTAGGGACTACAGTGTAGACCCTGTGAGATTAGATTAGCATGTTCCCAGTTTGTGTAGCTGTACTCTTGTGTATCTGTAATCACTCATCTTGCCTCTCATGTCCCTTGACCAATTCTCCTCCCCTTCCCAATTTGTTACTCATTTGTAATTTGTAATAACTTTTTTTTGCATATGTGTAAATAGTATATTTTCTTTTTTATTTCTATTTCTTCATTGTAAACACATTTTTCCCTTCTCATGCTATTTTCATACCCTTGCATATTGTAAATAAATCATTTGCTTGTTCAGACTTGTGTCCTTGCCTTGTACACATTACCTGGTTATGACATATTTGTGTATGTGTCTTCTCCCAAGTTTAATGTTACAACCCTTTGCCCCTTGATTCAACTCTATCAGGGGTCGTAACAGTTGGTTTTTTGTTCCAGGAGTAGCAGAGGGTTACTTAAGTTTCATTGAGTTTGTTGTTCTCTGGGTGCATATAAATGAATTGCATTCCAAATAACAATTTAACCACACAAAATGCTCTTGTCTTTTGTATTAACATGCAAATTGTGTAAACTTGATTACCTTTAGATATGTTACTGAACACCATGTATTATTTTGTACTATGAATTTGTGTGAGAGACCAGTGAAGAGTGCATGTTTAACATTTTATTGAAACATCTATAAATGCCTCATCAGATGTGATTGACACATTTAACTGCCTTCTATAAACGTTTACTTTTGAATAAACAGTCCTTTTAACAATACAATGTTAATATAGTTCAGATTTATTACACTGTCATTTGAAGACATGGAAATATTACTAAAATAGGTCTGACATCACACCAGTGAAATACAATTGATCTGAAATTACACTATGAAAAATGTAAGCTGTGTTAAAGGGATTATTAAAATCATTTAATCACCCTCAAGTTGTTCTAAACCTGTGTTAGAGTTTCTTTTGTTGAACACGAGAAAATGTTTTAAAGATTTTTGGTAACTAGACAGTTCATGGTGGCCATCAATTGTCTGGTTACCAACATTCTTGTTCAACAGAAGAAAGAAAGAAAGTCACAGGTTTAGAACAACTTGAAGGTGTTTAAATTTTCATTTTTGGGTAAACTATGCCTTTAAGCAAGTCTATATATTCATTTATATATACACTACCAGTCAAAACTTTGGAAACTACTATTTTTAATGTTTTTGAACAAAGTCTCTTATGCTCAATAAGGCTGCATTTATTTCATAATAAATACAGAAAAAACAATACTATTGTGAAATATTATTACAATTTAAAATTATGTTTTTCTATTTTAATATACTTTAAAACATAATTTATTTCTGTGATCAAAGCTGCATTTTCATCAGTCATTACTCCAGTCTCAGTGTCACATGATCCTTCAGAAATCATTGTAATATGCAGATTTATTATCAATGTTGGAAACAGTTGTGCTGCTTAATATTATTTTATAACCTGTGATACTTTTTCAGGATTCATTGATGAGCATGTAAAGCAAATATCTTTAAAGGACAGTATTAGAGGATCAAGGAATAATGGCAATAACAGATAAGGAAAAGGCAAATATGTTAGGAAAGAAGTTTGCCAGTGTGCATAGTGGAGATCATTTAGATGATATTCATAGACAAAATAAAGAAATATTTTAAATGAAAATAGGGATGTGCTTTTTAAAAAAGATAACATGGAAAATACTATGGATGAAGAAATCAATATGAATGAGTTAGTGACAGTATTAAATGGTATCAGAAATACTGCTACAGGAGAAGATCAACTGAGCTATGTTATGTTTCAAAAATTACCGGAAAAAGTATTAGAGATATCTATTTAATAAGATTTGGGAAGAAGGCAAAATGCCAAAAAATTGGAAGAGTGCATTAATATTGCCTTTTAAAAAACCTGGAAAGGATCCTAACAACGCTGGCAATTACAGACCCATCGCCCTAACATCCCACTTATGCAAGTGGATGGAGAAGATCTTGGTAAGAAGACTTAATTATTTCCTTGAACACAGAGGTTTATTTGCACCATATCAAAGTGGTTTCAGAAAAGGACGTTCTACAATGGATGCTGTTGTGAAAGAAAGCAATGAGATAGAGAAAACATTTAAAATGAAACAATTAATGAATATTGTATTTTTTGATATTGAAAAGGCTTATGACTCTATGTGGAGGGAAGGGTTATTAATTAAATAAAATTGGAATAAAAGGTAGGTTCTATAATTGGGTTTTAGATTTTTTATCAGAAAGAAGATTTAGAGTTAAAGTAGGATCAGAAGTATCAGAGGAATATGAAATTACTAATGGAATTCCACAAGGAAGCGTCAGAAGTCCAGTTTTATTTAATGTTTTGATTAATGATATTTTTATGAATTTAGATAGAAGAGTTGGGTCAGCTTTGAATGCAGACGATGGGGCCATTTGGGTAAGAGGATGAGATCCCATAGGTGTGATATATAAAATCAAGGAAGCAATAAATAAAGTAGAGCAATGGTCATATAATTGGGGCTTTAAGCTCTCTCCAAGTAAATCCTGCTATACAGGTGCTGGTCATATAATTAGAATATCGTGAACAAGTTCATTTTTTTATTGTAAATTATTTAAAAAAATGAAACTTTCATATATTCTAGATTCCCTACATGTAAAGTAAAACATTTCAAAAGTTTTTTTTTTTTTTATTTGTTGATTAGAGCGTACAGCTCATGAAAGTCCAAAATCCAGTATCTCAAAATATTAGAATATTTACATTTGAGTTTGATTAAATGACCATCCCTACAGTATAAATTCCGGGTATCTCTTGTTCTTTGAAACCACACTAATGGGGAAGACTGCTGACTTGGCAATGGTCCAGGAGACAATCATTGACACCCTCCACAAAGAGAGTAAGTCACAGAAGGTCATTACTGAATGGGGTGGCTGTTTACAGAGTGAAATATCAAAGCATATTAAATGCAAAGTTGACTGGAAGGAAGAAATTGGGTAGGCAAAGGTGCACAAGCAACAGGGATGACCGCAAGCTTGAGAATACTGTCAAGTAAAGCCGATTCAAACACTTGGGAGAGCTTCACAATGAGTAGAATGAAGCCGGAGTCAGCGCATCAAGAGTCACCACACTCAGACATCTTCAGGAAAAGGACTACCAAGCCACTTCTGAACCAGAGACAACGTCAGAAGCATCTTACCTGGGCTAAGGAGAAAAAGAACTGGACAGTGAACAGTGGTCGAAAATCCTCTTTTCAGATAAAAGTAAATTTTGCATTTCATGTTGAAATCATGGTCCCAGAGTCTGAAGGAAGACTGGAGAGGCACAGAATCCAAGCTGCTTGAAGTCTAGTGTGAAGTTTCTGAAGTCAGTAATGATTTGGGGGGGCCGTGACGTCTGCTGGTGTTGGTCCATTGTGTTTTATCAAGTGCAAAGTCAATGCAGCCATCTTCCAGGAGATTTTGGAGCACTTTATGCTTCTATCTGCTGACAAGCTTTATGGAGATGCTGATTTCCTTTTCCAGCAGGACTTTAGCATCTGCCCACAGTGCAAAAACCACTTCCAAGTGGTTTGCTGACCATGATATTACTGTGTTTTATTGGCCAGCCAATATGCCTGACCTGAATCTATGGGATATTTTCAAGAGAAAGATGAGAAACAGTCGATCCAACAATATACAGATGATCTGAAGGCTCAATAGTGCCTCAGCAGTGCCACAGGCTGATCACTTCCATGCCACACTTCACTGATGCAGTAATTTGTGCTAGGAGCAAGTCATTTGCTGTAATATGTCCTGCCGATCAAGTATTGAGTGCACAAAAGAACATACTTTAAAGAACTTGAACTTTTCTGTTTTGCAAATCCATTTTTTGATTGATCTTAGGAAATATTCTAATATTTTGAAATACTGGATTTTGGACTTTCATGAGCTGTACGCTCTAATCACCAAAATTTAAAAAAAAAACTTTTGAAATGTTTTACTTTACATGTGGGGAATCTAGAATATATGAAAGTTTCATTTTTAAAAATAATTTATAATAAAAAAATGAACTTTTTGATGATATTCTAATTATATGACCAGCACCTGTATGTTATTAACCAAGAAAAAAGGGATAGACAAACAGAACTTGAAGTTATATGGCCACAATATGGAAATGGTAGAATGTTTTAAATATTTGGGTATGTGGTTAGATCAAAAAAGAACATGGAAAATACATATAGAAAAGGTGAAATCAAAATGTAAAAAAAGTTATAAACTTAATGAGTGTTACAAGTACAGAAGGGGACAGCGACACAGGAATAATGGTAATGAGGTTTATTGAACAACCAGAAGAGATGACAGAGTGCAGGTAAGTGAATGCAGGTTGATATGATGGCAGATACAGATGTAGAACTGATACTTGTCTTGTTTTGCAGGAATGGCAGACAGATGACAGACTTGGGGCTTGAGCAGACACTGATGAACTCACAGTTGACGAGGAGAACACGAGGAGAACACGAGGAGAACACGAGGAGAACACGAGGAGAACACGAGGAGAACACGAGGAGAACACGAGGAGAACACGAGGAGAACACGAGGAGAACACGAGGAGAACACGAGGAGAACACGAGGAGAACACGAGGAGAACACGAGGAGAACACGAGGAGAACACGAGGAGAACACGAGGAGAACACGAGGAGACGGGTAAGTATCTTCAGAGGAGTCCTTAAGGTAAGCAGAGTGATAGGAACCATGTGCAAACAAGACCAGACAGTGAATAAGTGAGAGCGTGAGCCTTTTGTGCTGCTGTTGATGAAAGTGCTGATGGGCTGCAGGTGTGAGTGATTAAAACTCTGGTGATGACGTGCGCTGTGTCTGTGAGAGTGTAGAGCCTGGCGTGTCTGTGACAATGAGAGCATTAGCTGGGAAAGATTGGGGAGCAGATAAACAATCACTGATGTACATTTATAGGGCTTTAATGAGGTCAACGATAGATTACGGATGCTGTGTGTATGGAGCAGCAGCTAAAACACATTTAATGAAAATGGATAGAGTTATTAATAAAGCTTTGAGGATTTGTTCTGGTGCTATGAGATCAACACCAACTAAAGCAATTCAAGTAGAATTAGGAGAAGTGCCCTTAGAACTGAGAAGAGATAAACTTTGCTTACATACTGGTGTCGATTACGTGGATGTGGAAATGAAAACCCTGCAAATAGTGTTATTCATGAATGTTGGGAGTATAACTCTTTTAAAGGTAATGGCTTTGGATGGGTAACAAAGACTAAATCAGAGGAATATAGATTAAACAATATCTTTTTTAACACTCCTACACCTTTTAGTAATATTCCTGTTTGGCTGTTTCCAAAAACTGAGGTAGATTTGAATATAACGGTACTAAAGGATAAATGCGAAGAGAGTGAGAAAGGACATATGGCAAGTCAATACATAAAAAGCAAATTTTACAGTTATTTAGATATTTATACAGATGGATCCAATGATGAAGAAAACAGGGTAATATACATACCAACATTGAATGTAAGTATTGGGAAAAGATTCCCTGACCAGCTGTCAGTTTATACGGCAGAGATGATGGCAATTATTATAGGGTTACAGTGGGTGGAAGAAGTAAAACCAGATAGAGTGGTATGTTGTGTTGACTCTGTAGCAGCCCTTTACAGTATTCAAAATATGAGATCTAATAGAGAAGATTTAATGCTAGAAATCCACCAAAGTTTATTTAGATTGCGGAGGCTTCAGATAGATGTGAGATTCTGCTGGGTACCTGCTCATGTAAATATAAAAGGGAATGAGAAAGCAGACAAAATAGCAAAGAAATAAACCAGGATAAACGATATTATAAATATTCCATTTGGCAAAGGAGAAGCTAAAGCAATAATTAAAAAAGAAATAATGAAGAAATGGCAGGACATATGGGACATGGATAATAGTGGAAGAAAATATTATAGTATACAGAAATGTATTAATGCACAGGGTATTAATGGAAGGAAAAGAAGGGAGGAGTCTGTTTTAACCAGACTGAGATTTGACCATACAGGGTTAAATAAAACATTGTTTTTGTTAGGTAAATGTAAATCAGATGAATGTATAGAATGTAAAATCACAGAAAATGCAGAACATATACTGTTACATTGTAGGAAATATAGGGAAGAGAGGAATACAAACCCGATTCCAAAAAAGTTGGGACACTGTACAAATTGTGAATAAAAAAGGAATGCAATAATTTACAAATCTCATAAACTTATATTTTATTCACAATAGAATATAGATAACATATCAAAAGTTGAAAGTGAAACATTTTGAAATGTCATGCCAAATATTGGCTCATTTTGGATTTCATGAGAGCTACACATTCCAAAAAAGTTGGGACAGGTAGCAATAAGAGGCCGGAAAAGTTAAATGTACATAGAAGGAACAGCTGGAGGACCAATTTGCAACTTATTAGGTCAATTGGCAACATGATTGGGTATAAAAAGAGCCTCTCAGAGTGGCAGTGTCTCTCGGAAGTCAAGATGGGCAGAGGATCACCAATTCCCCCAATGCTGCGGCAAAAAAATAGTGGAGCAATATCAGAAAGGAGTTTCTCAGAGAAAAATTGCAAAGAGTTTGAAGTTATCATCATCTACAGTGCATAATATCATCCAAAGATTCAGAGAATCTGGAACAATCTCTGTGCGTAAGGGTCAAGGCCGGAAAACCATACTGGATGCCCGTGATCTTCGGGCCCTTAGATGGCACTGCATCACAAACAGGAATGCTACTGTAATGGAAATCACAACATGGGCTCAGGAATACTTCCAGAAAACATTGTCGGTGAACACAATCCACCGTGCCATTCGCCGTTGCCGGCTTAAACTCTATAGGTCAAAAAAGAAGCCATATCTAAACATGATCCAGAAGCGCAGGTGTTTTCTCTGGGCCAAGGCTCATTTAAAATGGACTGTGGCAAAGTGGAAAACTGTTCTGTGGTCAGACGAATCAAAATTTGAAGTTCTTTTTGGAAAACTGGGACGCCATGTCATCCAGACTAAAGAGGACAAGGACAACCCAAGTTGTTATCAGTGCTCAGTTCAGAAGCCTGCATTTCTGATGGTATGGGGTTGCATGAGTGCGTGTGGCATGGGCAGCTTACACATCTGGAAAGGCACTATCAATGCTGAAAGGTATATCCAAGTTCTAGAACAACATATGCTCCCATCCAGACGTCATCTCTTTCAGGGAAGACCTTGCATTTTCCAACATGACAATGCCAGACCACATACTGCATCAATTACAACATCATGGCTGCGTAGAAGAAGGATCCGGGTACTGAAATGGCCAGCCTGCAGTCCAGATCTTTCACCCATAGAAAACATTTGGTGCATCATAAAGAGGAAGATGCGACAAAGAAGACCTAAGACAGTTGAGCAACTAGATACCTGTATTAGACAAGAATGGGACAACATTCCTATTCCTAAACTTGAGCAACTTGTCTCCTCAGTCCCCAGACGTTTGCAGACTGTTATAAAAAGAAGAGGGTATGCCACACTGTGGTAAACATGGCCTTGTCCCAACTTTTTTGAGATGTGTTGATGCCATGAAATTTAAAATCAACTTATTTTTCCCTTAAAATGATACATTTTCTCAGTTTAAACATTTGATATGTCATCTATGTTGTATTCTGAATAAAATATTGAAATTTGAAACTTCCACATCATTGCATTCCTTTTTTTATTCACAATTTGTACAGTGTCCCAACTTTTTTGGAATCGGGTTTGTAGATTAAAGCAAAAGATAATTCAGATTGGAAGGAAATGGAACCTTGAAGGTGTTTTGGGAACAACAGGAGAAGGGGTTAAAAAAAACGCAGGATGCTGTCGTGGAATATTTGAAGGATACAGGGATGTATTATAGGATTTATATAATGTGGTTTTTTTTTTTTTTTTTGTAAAAGTAGATTCATATCCATGCTACATACTCCGATACAGTAGGAGGCGGTATGCACCTGATAAGCCATGGTTGCAATCTGCCATAAAACTAAGAAGAAGAAGAAGAAGAAGACGAAGAAGAAGGAGCGAATGGCCATTGGCGAAGATACTCTTCTCTGGACGATGACGACAATGATTCTGGCGGGTTTGTGTTGGCGCTCAGCACTTCGTTCACAACAACAGGAGCAGCTGAGAAGCCGGTCAGCAGAGCAACACTTTATCCATAAATAACATTTTAAAAAAAAATAAAAATTTTTTGTTCCTGTGCTGTCTACCATCATGCACGTGATCAAGCGAGGTAAAGTCCCACTCAATTACCTTTTCATTGGCAATATAGTCGGAAAATGTACAATTTATATGCTAATAAAAATGTACAGTATATATGCTAATAATTTATACGTTAACGTTAACTAGCTGTTTATGTAATGTTCTCAATATTGACCACAATGATGGCCAGTCTGTAAACCAAATATTTATTGACCTTAATCGTGTTGCAATGTCTACACGTAAAAAAAAGAATCTAACGTTAAATCTGTTGAGTTCATTTTAAATCTTGGATAAGGTCGCAGATTTATTGGTTGTTTATTATATTGACTTTTCCAACTACATAACGTAATTATATTGAGAATGAGCGCCAGAAGACTATTCTCTTTGTTAACTCAAATTTGGCGCCAACCCCAACTAGATCATAGCGGGTAACTTTAGTGCTAAATATACAACACGTAACAGGTTATGATAGCTTAAATGTGTTATGCCACACTCATGAGCCAAATATTTTTTTATGCACATTTCATATCTTTATTTGCAGTTCATATCATGTCAATGTATTCTTTATTAGGGGACTTACTGTATTTTAAATGAGTCATTATGGAGGTCAAAATGGGGTTTATTTTATCTGGTGTTTTTGTTTTTCTTGTCTCAGATGGGCGCCAGGAGCGTGTAATGTTCGACAAAATCACATCACGCATCCAGAAACTTTGCTATGGACTCAACTCTGACTTTGTTGATCCTGTAAGTTATGAAATGCATCAAAACAAACATGTTACACTTTCCGCAATCAACCATTGCGTAGTCCAGGGGTTTTCAATCTTTTAGATGCCACAGCCCCCAAATATGATTATCCTCATGTGAGGGACACCCCCATCCAATTTGAAAACCCTCTGCCAAGTGAAGGCCAAGTATGGTAACCCATACTTGAAATTTGTCCTCTGCATTTAAACCATCCAATTAGTTCACACACATTAGTAGTAGAGAGTAGTGAATACACACACCCAGAGCAGTGGGCAGCCATTTTTGCTGTGGTGCCCGGGGAGTGATTGTGTGTTAGGTGCCTTGCTAAAGTCTTTACCTACCAGTATTGAGAACTAAACCCGCAGGTTACCAGTCTGACTCTCTAATCATTAGGCCACAACTGCCCCTTAAATAGTTATTCATCAAACAGTAGATCCATAACAGGCCACTTCCAACTTCTTTTAGAAGAGCCAACACCCTAGTAATATTTAAACAGATCAAACTGTATTAGCCACCCACAAACATAATGCTTAGAAACTTCCTTACGGCCCTGTATTAAAGTGCCCATATTATGCTATTTGAAAGGAGGTCTCCTGCAACAGGTTTACATGCATCACGCAAAGGTCAAAAAGCAATTTCCTCTTCTCATAATATACATTGCGCATCACCTGCATTTTTCAGTGATTCTCAAATGGCTCGTCGGGTGAATCAGTCTCTCTAAATCCCTCCTTTCTGTGAGCCTGCTCTGCTCTGATTGGCCAGACTGCCCAGTCTGTTGTGATTTCTCTACCGCTTACAGCACAAGTCGGAAACAAACACCCATTACCATAACTGATTTAGCTCCGTAGGCTTCCTAAAGCTCAGCGATTGTACACACTGTAAAGGAAGTAACGATGGCATTGATTTTACTATATCAATCCGAGCGCAAGTCCGATGATGAAATATTGGAAGAACTAGTTATTCAACCACAAGGACGACTTGAGCAGGATGTTTCTCAGTGATACACTACTTAGTTTGACTTTCATCATGAGATGTTGCAACTGTAATTCTTCACCATCAGCATTAAAGGATTAGTTCACTTTAAAATGAAAATTACCCCAAGCTTTACTCACCCTCAAGCCATCCTAGGTGTATATGACTTTTTTCTTTCTGACGAACACAATCAGTTATATTAATAAATATCCTGATGCATCCGAGCTTTATAATGGCAGTGAACGGGACCAATGACGTCAGTTACGCTTTTTTCGTAAGTTGAATAAATCTTGGATGCGTCAGGATATTTGTTGATATAACTCTGATTGTGTTCATCAGAAAGAAGAAAGTCATATACACCTAGGATAGCTTGAGGGTGAGTAAATCTTGGGGTAATTTTCATTTTAAAGTGAACATTCTTTAACAAGTGTATGTCCATCAACAAACCGATGTGTATATTTCTAATTTATTGCAGGTGCACATGTGGGAACTGTATTATTAACAGTATCATAACGGTGCGTACGTTAGCTGAGCATTAACGTGAATGACAGATGTAATATTAAAGTTTGTAAAACAAATCTTGCTCCATCCTTCATCATTACTCAGAGTAGTAAGAACAACACAATCTGCATTAATGGACACAATTTTAGATAATAGTGGCCCACAGCTGATTAGCCGAAGTATTTCAGTAAGAGTAGTAATACGTAATAACGTGAGTTAGCCGGAGACATACACAATATATCTAAAACACAAAACTATGTATTTTGAACACTCGGTATAAAATATATACATATATAATCACACTTACAGGTTGTGATTCTGAGGAGCACGTTGGTCCAAATAAAGTGGGTATTGTCCCACCTTTAACCACTGATTCTTCACAGCCTCATTTTGGAAAAGATAACGAATTTCCTTTCACAGCGCAGAGCACAGCGTCTTGTCGACATGTTATCCACACGAACGAGCTGCAGCGTTTGAGAGGAGTTCAAGTTTTCACGGGATGTCCACACAGAACGTAGGCGGCATTATGCAAATGTGTTGTGACGTGAACTTCGAGGAAATGGGATTCGAACTCATTTAAGCCGATCGGAGTCGACTCTTTTGAGAGACAATAACTTTATTTATGATGCTCTTTCAGCTTTACAACTTTGCAGACTGTTTACATTCACGTACAGCTACATTACACACTGGCATTTTCAAAAAAATCCATATTAGGAACACTTTAAAAGTTATTCCATTTAAAGAAGCATCTTCCAAGAAGCTAAATATAAAGCTCTGACCCAAAATCACATGGTTTGCTTTGCAGACTCAAATCACAATGAAGGTGATTCAGGGCCTTTACAGCGGTGTCACCACAGTAGAGCTGGACACCCTGGCTGCTGAGATCGCTGCCACCCTCACCACCAAACACCCTGACTATGCCATCCTGGCGGCCCGCATCGCTGTGTCCAACCTTCACAAAGAAACTAAGAAGGTCTTCAGTGGTGAGTTGAAAAACAATCACCCGTTTCATGTCAATGTGACACTTCACAATCTAAAATGAAATAATGCTTTTATTTGCAGAGGTTATGGAGGACCTCTACAACTATGTGAATCCCCTAAACAGCCGCCACTCACCTATGATTTCAAAAGAAACCCTTGATATTGTTTTGGCCAACAAAGATGTAAGTATGATCTGCACATTCCTCTCCACCACCATAAAAAGTCACATTTTGTGTTTAGTATTTATAATTAATTTAATTTTTCTGTATTTCCCTAGCGTCTCAACTCAGCCATCATTTTTGATAGAGATTTCTCTTACAACTTCTTTGGTTTCAAGGTAATTCTGAAATAAGAGCATATGCAAAATAGACATTTTAATGCTTCTCTGAAATTAATTTTGTGGTGTTAATCCTAGACTTTAACCTTTCTTTTAGACATTGGAGCGCTCATATCTGCTGAAGATCAATGGAAAGGGTAAGTTAGTTAAATGAAATCTACTGTATGCAAATAAAAGACAGTCAAATTGAGACACAAGGAAATGGAGAGGGCATGAAAAATAAAGGATAGAAAACCGTAAAGAAAAGACCAACATAAGTAGGCCTGTCACACACACACTCTCTCTCTCTCTCTCTCTCATATATATATATATATATATATATATATATATATATATATATATATATATATATATATATATATATATATATATATATATATATATATATATATATATATATATATATATATATAGAACTGAGTAAGTGTATAATTCAGCAGCAAAAAGTAATTATTGAAAAAATCTTTGGTGCAGAGTAATTTTATAAAATCTAAACATGTTAATAAAAACAAATTACTATTTATATTCTTATGAAATACATTCATGTATTCATACATTCCACAATTTTTATATTTTTTATATATGTAAAGAATTGTGTAAATACACAAATAATGTAATATTTAATAATGTAATCTCAAGCGCACAAATCCTACTGTATATCTGTCCAATAGTTTATTAATCATTTATTTCTTTACAGTTTTAAATTCCAGTTATTGTGTGACCTAACAGACACCCGGCAGAAACCGCAATAAACTCCAGCAAAATAAAGTCATTTTATGCAAATCCACAGCCCTTTATCTACAGATAAAGCATTATAATGGGAATGTCATTGGAGAGGGTTTTACCGCGCTGACTGTTGTAACTGGACGAGGTGTGCTGTTTGATTGCTGAAAGGAGAATGATTGACAGCTGCAATGGAGGGAAGACGAGTTTCCGAGAACTTTAATTTAATGATGTAAATATTCTTATGGAATGGCTTCAAATAACTTAATTGGTGCTTGTCTATTTCTTTTGGTCCTGTGTGCCATAGGCCTATAAAAGAGTTGACTGAAACCACGCTTAGATCAAATAACCGCAATCAGAAGATTAATTATCGCAACAGGGCTAAACATAAGAAGTGGTAGATGAAACGTTTAATGAGGGGAAATGCAAGCAAGGTAAAGAAAAAGAGAAAAGACTCTGACCTGATTGGAAAACATTCCTGTGACACCATGACCTCTTCTTTTTTCAGTTGCTGAGCGGCCCCAGCACATGCTGATGAGAGTGTCCGTGGGTATCCATAAGGAGGACATTGCAGCAGCTATTGAAACCTACAACCTGCTGTCTGAGAAGTGGTTCACTCATGCTTCTCCTACGCTCTTTAATGCTGGCACCAACCGGCCACAGCTCTCCAGGTGAACACCAGGAAGCACCAGGAAAACATATATAGGAAGTCAATATATAGCAATCAGACACAAGGGGGCAGTTTTTCAAAACAAATGTTTTCCTGTTTACTGTTGGCAAAGTCAGTAGCGTACTGTATGCATAATACAAGCATCTTCCTTTTGTCAAATGTCTAGTTGCTTCCTGCTTGCTATGAAAGATGACAGTATTGAGGGGATCTATGACACACTGAAGCAGTGTGCCCTCATCTCTAAGTCTGCCGGAGGTATCGGGGTGGCTGTGAGCTGCATTAGAGCCACTGGCAGCTACATTGCAGGGGTGAGTTTTCTTCATCCTCTGCTTTTAGATTTACTCCAATGGTACTTTAAATCTCAGCAGTTGGGTTTACTTCATGTCTTTTGTCACTTAGACAAATGGCAACTCAAATGGCCTGGTTCCTATGCTTCGTGTCTACAATAACACAGCACGCTATGTGGACCAAGGAGGAAATAAGGTAAAACATTTTACATGTGATACTCAAGGATTCTCAAATTTGGTTTGGAAGACTGACATTTTCTCTCCTCCTCACTCAGAGACCAGGAGCTTTTGCCATGTACCTGGAGCCCTGGCATTTTGACATTTTTGACTTCCTAGAGCTTAAAAAGAATACTGGAAAAGAGGAACAGAGAGCTAGAGATCTGTTTTATGCCCTCTGGATCCCTGATCTGTTTATGAAGCGAGTGGAGACCAATGGGGTGAGCACACTTTAAACTATGAGAATTATTTGAGAGATATCTGCAATATCAATATCTTTTATTCAGCAAGGATTTCTGGATTTGCAAGGATTCAGCAATCTTTTTTTTTCTTTTCTTTCTATTCATCAAAGAATCCTGGAAAAAAATTGTTTAGCAGTTTCCACAAATATTAAGCAGCACAACTGTTTTCAACATTTGATGATAAATGTTTCTTGAGCAGCAAATCAGCATATTAGAATGATTTCTAAAGGATCATATGACACTGAAGACTGGAGTAATGATGCTGAAAATTCAGCTTTACCATCACAAGAATAAATTACATTTTTAAATCTATTAAAATAGAAAAGTTAATTTAAATTGCTGTAATATTTCACAATATAACAGTTTTACAGTGTTTATAATAATTAAATGCATCCTTGGTAAGCAAAAGAGACTTCTTTCAAAAACATTCCAAAATTTTTTTTCAACTTTTGAATGGCTGTGTGTTTGTGTATACATAACCAATATATAACCAATCCAGTTTAGTTCAGATGCTTCATTTTAAGCACAAAAACAAAAATGTTGCTGCTCCTATCTCATGTAGGACTGGTCTCTGATGTGTCCCAGTGACTGTCCCGGGCTGGATGAGTGCTGGGGAGAGGAGTTTGAGAAGCTCTACACAAGGTATGAAAATATTGTTAAAGGCACAATATGTAAAAAAAAAAATATTTTTTTATTTTTTTTTAGATTTAAATATCCAAAAACCACTAGAACAATGTTGTATATTTTGTTGATGTGTACTTACATCATCCCAAACGTTTCCAACAATGTTTAAATCCAGAAAAATCAGCAGTTTTAACCAGGACAAAGAGCGTGTCATTGCGTCACCTGTCGATGACATCATATCCGCGCTACCTTCGATTTACAGTTTTACTAATGTCGATCTAGATTACTGAAAAGTGCAACAAGTGTCTCATAGCAGCCACCGAGCGAACGCACAGAGTAACATTATAACTTTCAACACACTCAAATGTATTTAGTATGATTGTTTTAACCATGTAAAGCAGTGTTGGTCCACATTCACAGCGCAAAGAGCGGAAGTGGCCAACTGCAGCATAAGCATAATAAGAGATCGGTGTGCATCGCAGGTCTATCATTAGCATTCGCTCCAGTGCCTCGTCCCTGCCCCCACGGCCCCTGACCCGTCCTGCTTCATACCACTGTAACGTTAGTAAAACGTTAGCTCATCCATGAACATGATTTCTGCCCGAGTCCGTTGAATTCCTTTCCATTGGCTGTGGATATGGAGACGACAATGCCCATGATTCCACGCTCATTCATGACGTCATCAAGCTGCGCCTTTGTTTTGAATAAGCAAACTTCAGCTGCGAAAATTACATATTCCTTTAATGATACTACTGTAAAATTATGAAAAAGTTATTATTAATCATTCAATGTTCTTTTGTTCCAGTTATGAGCAGGCAGGTAAAGCTAAGCGTGTGGTGAAAGCTCAGCAGTTGTGGTATGCCATCATTGAGTCTCAGACAGAGACCGGCACACCCTACATGCTTTACAAGGATGCCTGCAACCGCAAGAGCAACCAGCAGAACCTGGGCACCATCAAATGCAGTAACCTGTGCACAGAGATAGTAGAGTACACCAGTAAGGATGAGGTAAAGAGAGTGCAGAATACCTATACAAAGTATAATAATATAGCTTATTGTCTGTCGCATGACATGTTGACTTTATTGGAAAGTGCATTCACGAAGAACCAACTCTCTCTTGTAGGTGGCTGTTTGCAACCTGGCTTCCATTGCACTTAACATGTACGTCACCTCAGAGCGAACTTTTGACTTCCAGAAGTTGGCCTCTGTTACAAAGGTCATCGTGAAGAACCTGAACAAAATCATCGATATCAACTACTACCCAGTGAAAGAGGTGAAGTGCTGTTTATTCCGTTTTAGCCATCCTGCGTTATTATAATCGCTGCAGAGGTTGATCATCTCTCTTAATCAACAGGCAGAGAACTCCAACAAGCGTCATAGGCCCATTGGGATTGGTGTTCAGGGTCTGGCCGACGCCTTCATCCTCATGCGCTTCCCCTTCGAGAGTGCAGAGGCTCAGCTTCTCAACACACAGATCTTTGAGACCATCTACTATGCTGCCTTGGAGTCCAGCTGTGAGCTGGCTGCAGAATTTGGACCGTATGAAACCTACGCTGGGTCTCCTGTGAGCAAGGGCGTAAGTTAAATATTATTGTGTGGAAATTGGATATTGACGTTTACAGAGCTCTAATTGTTCCTGGTGATTTCACAGATCCTGCAGTATGATATGTGGGAAAAGACACCTACAGACCTGTGGGACTGGGGGGCACTTAAGGAGAAGATCGCAAAGTTAGTAACTGCTTGCATGATTCATAATCTCAAAAATCCTGTGGACAGCCTGGAAGTGTCATAGGAATTTGAAGAATTGTCAGTGGAACATGTTTTAAATAATTATATTAAGTAACAATTTGAATTCATTTAAAACAATTATGCAAATAAACACTGCCCGGCCAAAAAAAAGTCGCTGTTTGGATTTTAATAGGCAAATACTTAAGAGTCTATGGATGGATCATTATTACAGTGGTTATTATTTTTCTAGCATGTTATATGTTTGGCAACGGTTCTTTTAACCCTAAAAGATGGAGTGTGTATCTTTTTATTTCTTAAACAACCATGTAGGAAGACACATCATGGCCATATTTCAGGATGACAATGTCAAGATTCACCAGGGTTAAATTGTGAAAGAATGGTTCAGAGAGCATGAAGAATCATTTTCACACATGAATTGGCACTGACCTTAACCTCAGTGTAAGTTTTTGGGATGTGCTGGAGTAGACTTTATAGAGTGCTCACCTCTTGCATTGTCAATAAAAGATCTTGACTAAATAAATGTTGTGATGTTATTTCCATCAAGACGTGCATCAATTTTTGGTCAAGATCTTGTATTAACAATGCAAGAGTCGAGCAATCTGTAAAGTCTCCTCCAGCACATCCCAAAGACTTTCAATGAAATTAAGACTCAGAGGTGCCAATTCATGTGTGAAAATGATTCTTCATGCTCTCTGAACCATTCTTTCACAATTTGAGCCTGGTGAATCTTGACATTGTCATCCTGGAATATGGCCATGATGTGTCTTCCTACATGGTTGTTCAAGAAATGAAAAGCTACACACTCCATCTTTAAGGGTTAAAAGAACCGTTGCTAAACATAAAACATGCTAAAAAAATAATAATCACTGTAATAATGATCCATTCGTAGATGAAGTATTTGCCTATTAAAATCCAAACAGTGACTTTTTTGGCCGGGCAGTGTATAATACAAGGCAAAAACTTTTTTTTTTTTTTTTTTTTTTTCTTTTTTTTTAATTTTGAGATTTTGGGATA
Source organism: Ctenopharyngodon idella (assembly GCF_019924925.1). Classification (NCBI taxonomy): domain Eukaryota; kingdom Metazoa; phylum Chordata; class Actinopteri; order Cypriniformes; family Xenocyprididae; genus Ctenopharyngodon; species Ctenopharyngodon idella. The sequence goes on along the minus strand of NC_067240.1, from coordinate 18,464,370 downwards.
TTTTCATAACATATTTCAAACTTCTGGAAAGAAACTTAAAAAATAAAATTTTAGTTTCATTCCTACCTATATTGCAAAGGTTTTTACAGATTTGTTCATATATGATTTTGTTTTGTTCCTGAAAGAATAAATATATATTTTTTTTATTTTTGGCTGTTGACAACATTTTCTGATTTATGAAGCAATTGAAAAGAGAGATCCAAAATCCCTTCTTTAAAAAGTAATGTCAACAAAATTAAACAAGAATTTTGATAAAGTGTTGTCAAAAGTACTGACTTCAGTACCAAGCCAGTACTGAAATTTTAAAAATGTGACGATACTAGCATTTCCCTCTATCATTTTGAGTGCTGTTGAGCGGATTCTTAAACGCCACTTATTGGCTATTGTCTTCACTCGCTCAATAGATATGTCTGTGATTGGCTACAATGATCAATGCTTCAAAAACATGTTATAATAGACATCTTTGACTCATATTTAAACATAACATTTCAAAAAAAGTTATAAAATATAATATAATGTAAAAAATGTTTGCAATTCTTAATGTAGTGTCATCTGATATTTTGGCTACTTTTTTTTTTTTTTAACACTATTCACCTTAGTTCTTAATATCCAATTTACACTAAAAATAAAAAAAATATATATTCTAAGGTAGGCTATAATATATATGCACATATTTATTATTATTTTTCTTTGCCAGGCATGGTGTGCGTAACAGTCTGCTGCTGGCTCCCATGCCCACTGCCTCCACAGCTCAGATCCTGGGCAACAATGAGTCAATCGAACCCTACACCAGCAACATCTACACACGCAGAGTTCTGTCTGGAGAGTTTCAGGTGAGCTTGACGTTACAGTGAACGTTTGCAAGATAAACTGATGTCATTGTACATAATTAACTAGTGGGTTTCATTTACCTCTAGATCGTGAACCCACATCTTCTCAAAGACCTCACGGAACGAGGACTTTGGAACGAGGAAATGAAAAATCAGCTAATTGCTCAGAACGGATCCATCCAGGTTAGTTGGCATTTCCAAATCAGATGAAACTGATTACTGACTCTTTGTTTTTGTTTTTGCTTTGTGTCACTTTCTAAATGTCATTCTTTTTGCAGGGCATTCCCACAATACCAGATGACCTGAAGGAGCTGTATAAGACTGTATGGGAAATCTCTCAAAAGACTGTCTTAAAGATGGCTGCAGATCGAGGAGCCTTCATTGACCAGAGCCAGTCCCTCAACATCCACATAGCTGAACCCAACTATGGCAAACTGACCAGCATGCACTTCTTCGGCTGGAAGCAGGTAAACTAGATACTTCATGAGCCTGGATTTGGAAGTTTAGAAATTAGAGTTGATGGCTAAATAGTCTGTCTACTTCTCTCCACAGGGTCTTAAAACAGGAATGTACTACCTGAGAACTAAACCAGCCGCCAACCCCATCCAGTTCACTCTGAACAAAGAGAAACTGAAGGAGACGCAGAAAAGTACAAGTGAGGAGGAAACCAAAGAACGCAACAAAGCCGCTATGGTGTGCTCGCTGGAGAACCGTGACGAATGTCTGATGTGCGGTTCGTAAACTGAACTCCTCTGCCGTCAGCGAGGATCGATAGGATGGTTAACACTTTTCCTCTTGTACAGAATCTTTTTTTAAGTGGGCATAGAGAATAATTATAGAAATATTTGTATTTACTTTTCTGTATACAATAAAGAATTTGGGAATTTCAGACTTTGTTCAGATTTTTTTTTTTAATATAATCCTTCTGGCAGTTTCATAAAGCTTATGGTTGAGGGTCAATAAATTGTCGATACTTGCACAATGTAATTTATAGTGTTGTATGCAAACGTAATATCAGGGAATATTTTTGGAAGGGTACATGTAATTTGTTTAGCTTTGATAAAATAAAATACTTAGTCATTTTTATTTACATTCAAACACCTTATAGTTGAAGATATTGTTAGCTGATGTAATCCCACCAGCATTACCCTTTGTGTATTAACTGGTCATATTCCTATGGTTATGGGAACAGGTGTGACGTTCCAGTAGAGGTGCATGGGGAGGGTCTGAGGCTGCAGGTGATTGGCTAATGAATAGTTGTGACCTCATGGGAGAAGCAGCTGTGTCACAAACAGCAGGTGTTGAACAAGCTGCAACATGTGCATGAGGTCTCTGGGGTTATAAATGTGCTCTCGTGCGTCTCTTTAACCATGGCTGCATTCAAGTTTTTGATATTCATTTAAATTATTTTATATTAAAGCAATTACTTATTATGGGGACAAAAAACACTGCACATTTGTTTATTTTAATGACAAAACACGAGTTCTATAATTAAATCTACATGATTTACAAATTTCAGAATTTCAAAAGACCAAGCAACCAGAATTCCTCTCTCAAAATGTATGTACATATATGTGTGTGTGTGTGTGTGTTCTTGTATACATGGTTTATGAGGACACAAATGTGTATAATGACATGGGTATTACAACATAAACATGGTTTATGAGGACACGTCCTGTGTCCTCATAAACTAAATGACTTAAAAAACAGACTAAATGTTTTTTTGAAATTCAAAAAATGCAGTTTCCTGTGATGGGTAGGGGTAGTGTAGGGGGATAGAATATACAGTTTGTACAGTATAAAAACCATTACGTCTATGGAGAGTCCCCGTGAACCACATACAAGTGTGTGTGTGTGTATATATATATATATATATATATATATATATAAATTACGGCATTACATACGCATTACCAACATTTTATCATGTACACCTCAAACAAGTAATTTAATAGTAATTTATAGTGTTAATATTAATTGCCGAGCAGCTTATATGGACTACACGCCACTGAGATGTATGTATATATATATATATAATCTCACACAGTGGCCCCAAAAAAGTATTTTGCCTTACAAGGCACAGCTAAAAATGCATTACTGTTTAAAAGTTGGGGTCAGTGTGAGTTTTTAAAGGTTTAAAAGAAGTCTCTTATACTTACCAAGATTGCATTTGTTCAAAATAAATGTTTTGTGACATATTACAATTTAAAAGAACAGTTTTCTATTTCAATATATTTTAAGATTCTTTATTAAGATTCTAATTAAGAATTAAGATTCCTGTGATGGCAAAGCTGAATTTTCAGCATCATTACTCCAGTCTTCAGGGTCACATGATCCTTCAGAAATCATTCTAATATGCTGATTTGCTGCTCAAGAAAAGTTTCTTATTATTATCAATGTTGAAAACAGTTGTGCTACTGCTTAATATTTTTATGGAGTTTTTTTCAGTATTCTTTGATGGACAGAAAGTCAAAAGAACAGCATTTATTTGGAATATGTAAATATATTTGTGTGTGTAACAATGCAAATGTTTTACTGTCACTTTTGATCAATTTAATTGAATTTCAACCAATTTAATTATACATTGCTGATTAAATGTATACATTTTTTTCCAAAAAAAAAAACACTTACTGACCCTGAACTTTTGAACAGCATTGCAGAACAAGTGAAACAAACTTTCAAATGATAAAACAATAGCTATATTGTTCTAAATTAAAAGTATTCAGACACTTTCTGGCTATAAAATTTCAGTGGAACATGTTCATAGATAATATGATGAACTAAACCTGTGTGAACAGAGTTCACTAAAAGTTACTTTTGAGAAAAGCTAAACACACCAGCATCATTTGTTTTCAGATGCGACTTGGTTTGACATTTTGTTTTCAAATATAACCTTAAACCTAACATTAAGACATTTTCAGTGTGACAAATGTGTCCAAATACTTTCTGAGGCCACTGTAACAACACATTTTATCTTAAAACACTAAAAAAAAAATGTTTTCAACTAGGTTTATGGTTCTCACAAGCAAGTTGTTTTGAACTTATCTTGGAAAAATGTATTGCTGTCATTAAGGGCTACTAGTTGAGGGTTCAAATTCTTGAGAACCAAAACCAGTGTCTTGGGAGTCATCGCTGCCAGTTGGAGATGTTGCTTGGTTTCCACTGAAAGTGAAATTCGTCTCTTTTAGGACTTTCTTCTCTAGCTTTTCCTCTATCCTCTTTGCTAAAAAACTCACTAGGTTTGTCTGACTCAGATCAAACTTAATGCCCTCACTTGAACTTCCCTCACTGACCACTTCAACTACATCCTCATTTATATCTTCTATCGTTCCATTATTTTCCTCAACTTCTCCGTTTTCCTCTGTCTCTGCTTCATTTAGAGCTGATCCTCCTGTCGGCTCATCTGTATTCAATTCCTCTCTATTATCTTCAGCTTTCTCTGTCATCACCTCATCTTGTCTTTTTCCACTGGCTTCACTCTCAATGTCTGAATTGGACTCTATATCTATGACTGTCTCACTTGTGTTCTCTGTATTCTTTTCAGCACCCTCCTCCATGCTAATCTCAATGACATCATTAATTCCTGTCTCTTTTCCTCTCTCCTCTGTCCCATTCATGTCATCCACAGCGTTATCTGTTTCTCCCTCACTGCTTTGCTCTTCATTTGACTTCCTGTCTGCCTCTGTGTCAGTGGTCTGTGACTCCTGCACATTTACAGTCTCTTCTACAGTCTCCGCTGGTTGTTCATGGTGTACTGGCTCATGAAATGGAGCAGTCTTTCTCTCGTTGTTGTTGAAGCCCTTGAAGTTGTTTTTGGCTCCGAGGATGTACTTTCCCAAGAAAGAAGAGCCTCCTGATGGGTCTGCTTTGGTGTTGTCTGAGTAGTCAAACATGTTCGTGTGAATCTGCTTCATTTCAGCGTGTAGCTGGCCGATCACTTTGCTCAGCTCTGTGATCCTGTTCCCAACGTCTGCAGGAAAGACATTCCAGATCATTTCAGCATTTTCACTGAATGTGAAAACTACAGTATGAATATGGTTATATACTTTGCTGTATGAACGCAAATATTTCATAGAAATTATATGAAACAGTGGTTCTTCACCAGGAGGCCTCAGCAAACTTCCAAGGGGGCCTCAAGATTACTTAAAATAAGACGAAACGAGCATTAAAATAGGACAAAAAAACTAAAAATCAAGATATTTATTTTCACGCTCTAATTTTTTTTTCTCTGAAGAACCAGAATTCCCCAGTCTTGGAAAAAATGAATATATGAGGAAGCCTGGTGTTAAAAGTGTGATTTCTAGACCCGGGAAAGTCATGTAAATGAATAAAATTAATAAAAATTCTATGGACCTTTTTATAATGTATATTCACTTTTGTAATTATGCCAAGCTCTAAAATATTTTGTGTAGAAAAAAAAAAAAGTGTTTCCTGTTTCCCGTTGAAGTTTGCAGGAGGTTTCAGGGTCATTACCACGATTACTAGATTCCGACTTGTAAAAAACATTCACATACTTGTACAACTCATAATTACAACTTGTAAACTGAATCTTTTATATCAGGCATATATACAGTGTTGGGGGTAACGCATTACAAGTAACTTGAGTTACGTAATCAGATTACTTTTTTCATGTAACTAGTAAAGTAACTACTTTTTCAATTTACAACAAAATATGTTACTTTTTCAAATAAGTAACGCAAATTACTTTTTCACATTTATTGACTGAAAGCTCTCCTGTGCTCATGTTGAGAGAAATAAGGTGCAAAGTTGTGTGCGCTGTCTAAACATGATGGTTATTGTAGTTCTAGACTATTGTAGTTCTAAATGTGAACATGCATTTACTCATCTCACTTGCACAAAAACATTCAGTATTCCTCAAAATGAAGAAAAAAAAAAGTGAAATGCAATCTCAGAATTTTACGCAAACCTGTAATTATTAAATATATTAAATTACACAAATATACTTTATGTATTTAATCTCACTTTATTAACCAATGTCTTTGCTGCTGACCTTCAATGACCTAATTCAACCATACTAATAAGAAAAAGTTACTTTAGATTAGATTTAGGCTGCGTTCCACTCCAATTTTAGACACACACTCACAAACTTCCCTAAGCACTTTCCCTCGGGGGAATCCCTGCCACCATTTTGAAGTGCATTCCACTTCGTGAAGAGGACGAGGGAAGTTTATATGGACAGACCCTTGCTCCCTCGATTTTGACTGAGTCTACTTTATATGTACACTTCAGGCAGCTCCATATACCACAATGCAACACGATTGTGACGTCACCACATATCATGTTTAATTTACCCACTCTATGATATATGAATTATTTTTTAGAATATTTAAAACAACCCAAACACACCTATATACATATAGAATGCTGCATTAAACAATTTCATAAGGGGAAAAAAAAAAACTCCATAGGGGATTCCAAGTGATCAAGGGCTTAGGACGTTCCAATTCAGCCCATTGCAAAGGTTCCGCCAGTAGTGGGCACTCGTGCAACACAAGCAATGACATACATCCGAGTCAACGAAACTGAGGGAAGTTAGTGAGGGAAGAGCATAAAAAAAACGAACTGGAACGCAGCCCAAGAAATAAGTGTTCAACTTCCTTCTCCTGTATCCTATTCTTCTATAATCCAGAATGGCAACGCAGCTGAAAGGTTTGTTTGAGCTGCGCCCTCTACTGTACAGGCGTAAATATGCATTTCCTTTAGCCTGAGGCTTATTCATTTAAATTTTGGTGTGAAAGGGCCTTTACATTTGCCAAAAATAGAACTTTTGTTGTTGTTACTAAAAAACAAACAAAAAAGCCCAGTTCAGGTGAGAAAAAGTAACGCAAAAGTAATGTAACGCATTACTTTTCGTAGAAAGTAATTAACGCAAGTTACTTTTTTAGGGAGTAACGCAATATTGTATTGCATTACTTTTAAAAGTAACTTTCCCCAACACTGCGTATATACTTGAAATGGAAGTTTCAGCAGTAAAATGTAGTTCATTTTCTCATAATAATTCTGTTTAATAACTATTTGTTCCCTCGTTTTACTAAATCGTGGCCATGTTGTAATAATTTGTTCCCTTGTTTCAGTTCAATCAAAAAGAGGGAACAAATTCTTAATTTGTGGCCACAATATATATATTTTTGTTTGCATATCATGTGCAGGGCTCCGTGTTACCATAGAAACACATAATTCTGAGGGTACTTTTACACGACAACGTTTAAACTGAAAAGTTTAAAGTTTTTCCTTCGCATTTTTGCGTACAGATGACACGCCATTGTCAAAACCCCCCGTCCCCATTCACACAGATCCACTAAAACATCTAAAAAAATCTGTATTATACTGCCAGGCCAGTAGATGGCGATGGCACTTTGTAAAGAAACACAGCCTATAGACTGAACACGTAATGCGCATGACTCGCATGGCCTTGTGGACAAGATGAATTATTGATATAAAGACAAGCTGGTACATTTGAAATGTGTGCTAAAAGTACATTTTGACAACGTTTACAAGTACACCAGCATAGAGATGACCTCACAACTAACAGACTAAACGAATCAAATCCAGTGGATGGGGTCTATAAAAAAACATGATAAACAGATACCGAAACACCTTGTCAGTCATACCTTTGCGCTTGGCCTCTTCAAACTCTCTCCTGGCAGATTCGATATAGCGCTGAACCAGAGCGCGAATGACCTGCTGTCTGTAGGGAATCCTGTTCTCCCCTGAGCCCATGTCATCCTTCAGTGTCGCATTTCAAACAAAGCAAAAGGAAGCAAGGGTTTTGTCCAACAAGCTACACAGTAATTTATTTTCTAATCTTGAAAGACTGAAAAGTGTACCATAGACGTGAGTGGAGGATAGTCTGGAGCAGAGTTACAGTTGAAGCAGCAGCAGCAGATCCGTCTGACAATTCCTCTTAAATATAAAGGGAAAAAAAAAACACTAGAATTAAAATGAATATCCCTTTTACAATTAACACTTAAAAAAGTGACACTTTTATGTCCTAGTCCTCAATAATTGACTCCATCAAATAAGAAAATAAGCAACCTTAAAAGATAGAAAAAGGCCTTTGGAGAGGGGATGATGTTGAAGGGGACAGGCATAGTCAGTCCTTCTCTGAAGTAACTCAGGTAGAGCTTTGAACGGGCGAATTTCCACTCTACATCAGCATCATCCTACAGGGATGAACAGTTTAAGTCAAACAGTTAAGCCTATATTTCTACTGTACACATGTTACATCAGGGTCAGTTCCTCCAGCTTACCTCAATTTTCTGAAAAGAGTTGGTGATCATGGCAATGAGCATGTTTAGAAGCACAATGACAATGACCAGGGTGTAGATGCCATAAAGGATTCTGCCAACAAACTCAGCCAAAACAAACTCAGGCATGTCCACATAGGTCTGGTCGGCCATACCAAACATTGTCCAGAAGAGGAAGCTGAAGGTTTCATTTAATCTGTAAATGTAAGCGGATGTGGCGTTGTTCCATTATGAAGATTATCTCAAATTCAGCTCATTGATTAGATTTCTGAAGCTTCTCAGAACTTTAAGCTAATGTTCAAGCAAGGTTCTCTCAAGTTAAGAACAAACATTCTTCCTGTAAGGTTAATAGAACCGTCATTCAGTTATCTGGTATTTAACAATGTTCTCAAAATGTTTTATACATAATTCATGGAATGTTCTTTTTTTTCTGAAACACTTTAGTTGGACGTTTTTGAAATAAAAGTAACATTTCCTTAATGTTTGCACAATGTTAGCTGGGAAATACCTTCCAAGATTAGGGGAGATCATAAATGGGACATAGACATTGTTGATGCCACACAGGAAGGCGGTTCCAATGATCACCAAAATGAACATAAATCTGAAGAGAAAAAGAAGCATTTTGAACAAAGAGCATCAGAATGTGTTTCTCAAGATAGTATTAATCTTTATAATGGACACCACCAGGTTTTGTCGCAGCTGAATACCTCATCATGTCGTCAATCATCTTTCCAATGGAGATCTGCAGGGTACCTAGAGACTCGTGTGCTGGCAGGATGTAGGCCAAGCGAGTGAAACTCAGCATGCTGGTCACCGCAAACAGCACCTCAGCGATGAACTGGGGATCCTCCTGATGCCACTCATCACGCACTGTAAAGCCAGAAATACGTTACTGTAGTAGGCCAATCAGCTGCCGTATTGCAGGCTAAATTGCGAGGCTTAGTGAAGTATTTTCTCTCACAAGTGTCGTTGAAGTAGACACACTCATCCTGGTTGTCAGGTAACTGGCAGAGGAAGTGGACCTTGAGCATGATGACCACTCTCAGGGCAAATGAAGCCAGGTACATGCTAAGAACCATCACGTCCAGACAGTTCCACCAGTCCAGGAAGTAACTCCTCAAGCCCTCAATCCAAACCTCCTTACACTCGAACCAGAAAAAACCTGTTGTAAATGATTAATTACTAAATTATTGTTTTATAATATTTCATGTGTAATGCTCAAAAATGCAGACCTTAAGTTGCAGCAGTATGAATGCAGAATTGTATTTACAAGTGAGTGTACACATCTTCATCGAAATGTTTTTTAAATATGTGACCCTGGACCACAAAACCAGTCATAAGTCGCACAGGTTATATATTGTTGCAATAGCCAACAATACATTGTATGGGTCAAAATTATTGATTTTTCTTTCATGCCAAAATCTTTAGGATATTAAGTAAAGATCATGTTCCATGAAGATATTTTGTAAATTTCCTATCGTAAATATATAAAAAAATTATTTTTGTGAGTGGATATGCATTGCTTAAGGTCTTCATTTGGACAACTTTAAAGGCGATTTTCCTCAATATTTTGATTTTTTTGCACCCTCAGATTCCAGATTTTCAAATAGTTGTATCTCTACCAAATATTGTCCTATCCTAACAAACCATACATCGATGGAAAGCTTAAGAGTAAGAAAGCTTACTCTTATGACTGGTTTTGTGTTCCAGGGTCACATATATCTAATATATTTCAAATTTCATTTTGTATTTTATTGTATTATTTATTTTTTTTGTTTAAAAAATAATTCATAAATATCATTATTTTGGGGAGAGTCACACCACATGACATTTTTACAACCTGAACTAACCTTGGCTTAAAGGGTTAGTTCACCCAAAAATGAAAATTCTGTCATTAATTACTCACCCTCATGTCGTTCCGAACCAGTGAGACTTTCATTCATCTTCGGAACACAAATGAATTTTAAGAATTTTAATTTATGAATTTTAAAAGAAAATTGAATAAAATCTGAGAGATTTCTGTCTCTCCATTGACAGTCTACACAACTACCACTTTGACACTTCAAAAAGTTCATAAAGAGATCGTAAAACTAATCCATATGAATTGAGCTATTTAGTCCAAATCTTCTGAAGAGACTCGATCGTTTTTTATGCTGAACAGATTTCATTTAGGCTTTTATTCACATATAAACAATCATCAACTCACACATCAGTTGTGGTAAATGGAAGCTCAAGCATGTTTGCTTGACGTGCGAGAACCAATGAGGTTCATTCTCGTGTGTTACGCAGCACATTTGAGCTTCCACAAGAGGTTTGTTCTCGCGCATCAAGCAGGTTCGGTTGAACTTCTGTTTATGTTCGCTTATCAATGTTTATATGTGAATAAATCCCTAAATTCGGTCTGTTCATCATATAAAGCGATTGAGTCTCTTCGGAAAATCTGAATCTAAACTAAATCTAAACTACTCCATTAATATGGATTAGTTTTACGATCTCTTTATGAACTTTTTGAAGCATCAGTGACAGTTGAGTAGCTGTCTATGGAGGGACAGAAATCTCTTAGATTTCATCAAAAATTTCATTTTTGGGTGAACTAACCCTTTAAGAAAGGTCAAATTATCTGTTATTTTATAAGAGATTTATTGACCTTTTCAATAGTCATTTTCTTTTATGTTTTCTTCTGGATGTTGGTTGGACCATATGGCTTTGATTTGGAAGACAAAAGTTAACGAATATTAATAAGCAGGGTTTTTTTTTTTTTTTTAAATAAAATATGCCAAACTATACAATACATTTAATAGTTTCATTTATTTTTTTTTTTATTAGGCTTTTTTCATTATAATATCAGGACAGTTGTCTCACTCTGACATTTTTTAACTTTATGCAAATGTTTTTTTGTTTGTTTGTTTGTTTGTTTGTTTTTGCGCAGTCTGGTTTACTTATAAATGGTATATGATTTTTTTTAAATTAACTTTTTGAGTTTACTTTATTGGATGTAATACGGTAAAATAAATTCATGTAAATAGAATCAGGTGTGCTACTCTCTGTTACGATGCTGATTACGATGTAAATCAAAAATGTTTTGTCTTTGTATTTTGGCCTCTAAAAAATCCATCTACCAACTTTTTCAGTATTTGGCGTGGACGTTCAACGGCCTCCCTCTTGAAAAACTAGCATATGCTGGTTAGGAATGTTTTGAAGCATGGCAGCTGGTTTGAGCTGGTTTACGCTGGTCAAGTGCTGGTCCTAAGCAACTAGCTCCAGCTCAGGACCAGCTTAAACCAGCTCATGACCAACTAAGGACCAGCATAAACCTCAAGCCAGCTGCCATGCTTCAAAACATACCTAACCAGCATATGCTGTTTTTTTCAACAGGGCTTTCAGCTGGTTTCGCTGTTTTGAATACAAAAAAGAAATTTAAAACATGATCATATGCTGATCATCATATGTATACCTTGCATTTTATTGCATTTTTAATACATTGTTTTGTAACCATTTCATGTGCTCAGAAATGAAGATCTTGCAGCAAAATGAATCTAGAACTGTATTCCAATCAATTTCTCATAACCATTTTTTGAGAAATGTGGTTCCTGGGACCTACCAACCACCCAGACCATGTGGAAGGAGCTGTGCAGGATGGTGTGCTGACGAGAGGCAAAGCTGTCCCGATACACCTCCATAGCAATGGATTCCCCCAGTAGCGTGATCAGGAACCACATATAAGAAGCTGAATGGAGGAGGAATTTAATCACTGGGATCTTTAGAATCTTCCCCAACTGAGAAGAAAAACATAAGATCACACGTAGAAAAACCCATTAGAATAGTCCTGTGATGGACTGGCCATCTGTCCAGAGTGTTGAGATGCTGGGATAGATTCAGGCATCCCAGCGACCCTTTATAGATGAAAGTCTGTTATACTGTATAAACAAACCTGTAGCATCTACTCAATAAAACTGACTACTGAGGTAACAATTTGCAATTTGTTTGTTTGGATAGATTTTATCCCATGTGTTGATGTGTTCATGTGTAGACTACCTAAATTTAACAGCTATGACACACTAAAAGAAATTAGGTTAAGTCTAACTAATATTTGTCAATACATTACACATCTAATTACTTATAACTCTTGATTGTTATTGCACATTTAAAATAGATTTTGTACCTAGCATAACAAACATTTGCAATAAATATGTACAGCTATTACTCATTGAGTGGAGCAACATATGCTATTAATTCCTGTAGCCACTGACAACCAAACCTCACGCTCTATTCTTCAGCACAACGGTAACCACAAAAACCAACACAACACAAACTCTTTTAAATGTCACTGAACACATTATGTTAAAAATAACATTCAACATTTACTCTCCTAATTCAGCCCTATGCAAAGCATGCTGGAAACTAAAAGTCCACTGCCAAGTTTCAGTTAATGCTACAAAAATGATTTAGGTAGTCCCAACTCAAAAAATTTAGTAAACTTCAGTTTTGCATATTTAAGTAGATTTGACATAAATAAATTAAGTAGAAATAAAATGCTTTAACTCATTTTAAAGTAACACTTCATTTTGATGGTCCCCTTTAGACATTCTGTTGTTTATAAGTAACATTGCAACTACATGTCAACTAACTCTCATTAGAGTATTAGTTGAGTATTAGTAGACTGTCTGCTCAATATCTTCATTTTGATGGTCCCCAACACACATAAAATAACTGACTAAATAACTTTGCAAGTACATGTCAACTTATTCTACTAACCTTAACACTTTTTTTTGGTTACACTTTAGTTTAGGGTCCAATTCTTACTGTTAACTAACTATTAACTACGACTTTTGCCTCAATAATCTCCTAATTACTGCTTATTAATAGTTAGTGAGGTAGTTGTTAAGTTTAGGTATTGGGTACAGGATTAAGGGATGTAGAAAATGGTCATGCAGAATAAGGCATTAATATGTGCTTCATAACTACTAATAAACAGCCAATTTCCTAGTAATATGCATGCTAATAAGCAACTAGTGAGAATTGGACGGTCCTAGTTCGGTCCTAGTGAGCCGCTGTCCTGCAGAGTTTTGCTCCAAACCTAATTAAACACACCTGAACAAGCTAATCAATGTCTTACTAAGGCTATAGGCAGGTGAGATTTTTTTTCAGGGTTGGAGCCAAACTTTGCAGGACAGCGGCTCACTAGGACCAAACTTACCTACCCTGCCCTAAACTAAAGTGTTACCCTTTATTCTACTAACCCTAGCCCTACATCTACTGGTCTACTAACACTCAACTAATGGTCTAAGCAATAAGGTACAAGAAGCTGTGCTGTATCGTGAACAAGTCGCAAAGCAGAGTGCCTGCAACCCCTTCAGCCGTGACTTATTCACGATACAGCACTAGCTTCGAGTACCTTATTGCTTTAATAAAACAGTTACCACACAATACAAATTTTAAAGCCAAAAAATATGTATCTATGCAACGTTCATGAAGTAAAATCACTAAAAGCCTTCCTTCCGCCGGAAAAAATAGTCCCTGACTGTGAACAGCAACAGAAGTTACATTATTACGCCATTAGATGGTGGCAAAGACTGTGTTTATGAATGTGTCAGTCAGTAGCGAAGACTTTTACATTGAAAAGACTGAATTGTTGTGAACATGGAACAAGATGCAACTGATAAATGATTTGACTAGCGCTGTCAGTCATGGGAAAACCCCTTAACTGTTAAAAGGACAAGATATTGCAGCGGACATTTAAACAGATTTTTTATTATGAACATAGGACTGACCTGAAGGAAAATGCTAAATCTGAATGCAGGTAATAAACTCGCTCACTCGGGTGTTGTGTAGTGATACATAGAACCGTTGGGTGAAACGGTCATAGCCGTGTTTTATCGTGAATAAAACACAGCTACTGACCAATCAGAATCAAGCACAGGAACTAACCGTTTTATAATGAGAGTTAGTTGACATGTAGGTGCAATGTTACTAATAGACAGCATAATATCTAAAGGGGATCATCAAAATAAAGTGTGATCCATTGTAATTAAGTTAATGGAAAAAGCAGCAAAAATAATTTGGCAAACCTTTGACTTTGGTGCGATCCAGTAGATAAGGCAAAGGATAGGCATGGTCAAGAAGATTCCCAAAGACACCAGAAGCTTCCATGCCGTTCTGCTGCCCCTCCAACCTGAAAGGCTCCCACACCAGATGGAGGAGAGCACCTGCTGGCAGATCGGGTGGGCTACAAACTGCAGTACAAACAAGAAGCCAATGGTTAGCCAAATGCATGCATAAATAAAAATGCAGCTTTTTCTTGTTCTGAGGTGTTAAGCTTGGGGTCCTACTTGTTTTTGATTGTAGTTGACGGCAAGCCTCAAGCGAGCAAGGTTTGGAATGCCCTCCTCAAATGCCTGTTGGTCCAGCTCGTCCTCGCTGCCCTCATCCAGATTCCCACAGCTGTTCAGGATGGTGGTGACCTCGCTTTGATTCCGGCACATTCCAAGCAGCTCCACAGCAAATTCCTGGCACACCTGCTCGAGGCTAAGATACTGAGGCTGTATGAAGCAAAGGAGACCAAAAATATGCCATTGTTATCATGCCAGAGTTTGGGTCAATGAAATATAAGAGTGACCACTATAAAGAAAATGAAAATCTTTCAAGACACAGGTACTAAGTGTATTCTTTGTATTCATGTTGGTTTCATATGGTTTTAAAAAAAAACATTTATATCATTTTCAAGAAATGTTTAAATGTAATAACTTTAAAAATGTCATGTGGTGCAACCATCAAATAACAAGTATTTTAATTTTATTAAAATCATTATTTTCAAAAAATAAAATAAAAATTCAAATACATTTTTCAAGGTAATTTTGTTTTGTTTTTTACAAATGAATTATTCATTTATAAATATCATTACATTTTTGGGGAGTTACACCAAATGACATTTTACAATCTGAATGAACTTTTAAAAAAATCAAATGATTTTACATTTTAAGAGACTTTGACAAAGTCATGAGGGTCTGCAGGTCTCTCTTTATTATATCATATTTTTATGTTTTTTTTTTCCTGCACTTCTCTGCATGTTAGTTAGACCACATGACTTTTGATTTTGCAGAAAAAAAGAGTTACAAAAATTGTTTCAGCAGCTTTGTTAAATTTTTAATTACATACATCACCCTAACATTTTTAGACTTTATTCTACTTAAAAAATATCAAAACTAATTTTAATAGACAAATAAATCATGCTCATATGCTGATCATCAAATTGCATTTTTAATTTTAAATAAATATTTTTGAATTAATTAATATATATGAGTGTGACATCATTGATCAGATTATGGAATGTTTTATATAATATATTCTAATAATTTCATTTTGTAAAAAATATCCATGTAGGATTTAGCCACTACTTCCACTACTATGAAAAATATCTAGAGGCCTCTTAGAGAAACAAGAGCCCTGCTTTACTCAACCTTAAACTCAGGTTCCTTCTTAGACAGTTTGCGGAGATCGCGGCTGAGTCGGAAGGCACTGAGCATGGCATCTTCTGCGGTGATGGACAGGTAAGCACGGCTGGCAATACCTCGGTAGGTGTTGATACGGGACAACGAGAACTTGAGCAAATCGTATTGCCGTCCATTCGTGCACTCCAGACATGCGCATGAGATTTTATGAGGCCAAGGAATTTCGTGACCTTTCTGATTGAGCATTGTTACAATTTCATACAGATCCTTCTGACAGGCCAGTGTCAATGGTGTCACTCCAGGTGCAAACTGGGAATCATCAATGGAGTGGTCAAAAATGGCCATAGAGAAAGAGCGCACATCCATCTTGTTTCCCTTCTCTAGATCCAGCCGGTCCAGGAGGCGCTTGACCACACGAGGCTGGTTGGTGTCCACGGCCACCAGAAGAGCTTCGTGAATCTGCCGGAAGTCAAACTTGACCCCTTGGAGAAGGGTGTCCATGGTGTCCTCATTACCCAGTCGGATGGACAAGTTTAGCGCTTCTCTCCATTGCCTGTCCTCAGAGTCGTCCAGCTGACGGATGATACCGTCACCTGTCTTCAGCAACGAAGAAACCATGTTTATGTTCCCCTCTCGGATGGCGCCGAGGAGCTCCGGAGGGAAGCGAAACTTCTTGTTCACAATCTCGCGCCATTGTTCTGGCTATTCAAAGGGGAGATAAAAATCATTTTAATACATACAGTAGCAACACCAAACTATTCGTCAAACTGAAATATGAGATTCTGTTTCACAGAGGGCTAGACGTCTGTCTGTTCTTCTTTCTTTAAAATGACGTCATTCTCATTTTCTAAAAACTAAAGCATTGCTATGATTGTTCATTTAAAAAATTAAGATAAAGTGGGTTAACAAATGTCCAAGAGTCCATACTAAAAATGTGGGATTCAACATCAAGTTTTAGGACTTCTAATAGTAGCTCTCTTCTCAACCGGGGGGCGAGACCGACTAGGGGGACTCAAAATTCTTTCAAGGGGCAACAAGGTGGTTTAAAATGATTTGAAACAAGACAAAACAAGCTTTAAAATAAGACACACTCTAAAAAGTAATTAAGGGGACATGTTACCACAACTCAAATTCCTTCATTAATTGGCATTTCTTTAAAAAGTTAGGTTGTAGTAACTTAATGAAATTTTCTTGATAACTTTGGAAATCAGGCAGTGGATTTCTAGTTCCCAGCATGCTTTGTATAGGACTGTATGAGAATACATGTTGAAATTAAGTGTTAATTTATTTGTATTTAGTTTAGGGAAAGACCTGTTAGTGTTTAATGCTGTTATGTTTGACATTTAAAAGAGTTTCTGTAATGTTGAAGTTTTTGTGGTTACCATTGTACTGAAGAGTAGATACATGAAGGTAAACACTACATTGGCTCTATAAGCAATGACTGCACTAATGATATCTTACTTGTTCATTAAATATACATGTTAAATAAGTTACGTTAGCATGTGCAATGATAGCTGTTGATTTGAACTGAAATAGATAAGATTAACTGGTTCCAGGGCTACAACTCTGGTAGTTGGAGCGACTTAATTTTTTTTGAGTTATCAACTTAAAAATTTGTGTTTATGCCACAAATTAAGATCCTCTAACTCAATGTAGCTTGTTAGTTGAACATAAATTCACTCAAAGTTGTCATAACTCAAAAAAAAATTATGCAAATTGTTGAGCCAACACATTTTTTAGAGTGTAGATAAAAATCAAGATGCTAGCTGACATTTCTTATTTTAATTCGTTCCTTCAAGAACTGCCATTTTAATTTAATCAACATGATTCTCATGATCTTAAAAACCTGAATATAGGAGGGAATTTTAAAAGTGATTATTTTCTAGACCTGGAAAAGTCTAGAAAATGATGACTAGAAATGTCATGTATATTCACTGGCAATAAAAATGTGTAAACCTTGAAAACATTCAGTTATTGAAACATCTAGAATTGAATTATCTTAATTATTTTAATTCTGCCACTATTAGTTTCTGTAAATAAAAAAGTAAAAAACAGAAAATAAGCAGCTTCTTTGTCAATAAAGTAGAAATACTAGAGATATGTTGGGGGTTCTTCAAATATTGTCTTTGACAATGGGAGGCCTTAGAGTGAAAAAGGTTAAGAAGGTTTTAGGATTTCAAAAAAATGTGTAAAAACAGAAATATTCGCTAATAAAATAAATTTGCCACTTTGCACTATATGCTGATAATAGAATTTGCAAAAGAATGGAATAATTTTAATAAATTAGAAAAATAGTATTTTTATTAGTATCTTTCCACACAAACTCATTCAACTGCTGAATTAATTTTGTAGTCCTTTACTTATCAGATCTGGGGGGGAAATCAACAAATCACAATGTGCTGAGCTGCAAAAGAACAGTCTTGAGTCACCAAGTTTGAGAACGAAATGAGCAGATTGTCACATAACCTAAACTTCTTTATCATAGATATCATTTCACTTTGACTCATGCTTACACAATAAATTCACAAAATAAAATGCATATTTCTTACCGTGAGGTTTTCCATCTTCAGACACACCTGGGAAATAAATATTACAGTGGGCTTGTATCAACGGATGTCTCACATGTCCACTGTATACCATAAAAGCAAACAAAGAAGCTCCAAAAGCCAGTCAGTACCGCTGTTTTATGAGGCTCTAATCCTGATCTGAAGAGAGTGATTAAGTCACTAATCATAAGAGTCCACTGGTTTGCCACACCGTGTGTTGAGGAGTCAACACACGGCTGAATGATTTCATTCTGAACAAACCAAATAACAGGTACAATTCCCTGAAGGATACGGCCAATTAAAAACGTAACCGTAACACTATGTTGCATCCCATTAGAGCTCACTAAGGACTTCTGAATTTCCACTCCCCCATCAGTGCACTTCCTCCTTTCAACACCTCTGTAAACATCAGGGCTCAACAATAAGGATGGCCCCATGACACTGGGTCAGTGTGAGAGCGTTTCAGGCCAACTATTTGAAAATTAATTAGATAAATTACTGTAACATAATTCTTTCTTTTCTTTTATTATAAAGTAAGTGTTCACATATCCACTACCAATTAAATGTTTGGGGTCAGTAAGGTTTTTTTTTTTTTTTTGGTAACACTTTACAATAAGGTTCATTAGTTAACATGAACTAATAATGAACTGCACTTATACAGCATTTAATAATCTTTGTTAATGTTAATTTCAACATTTACTAATACATTATTAAAATCAAGAGTTGTATTTGTTAACATTAGTTTCTTGAGCAGTAGATCAGCATATTATAATGATTTTTGAAGGATCATGTGACACTGAAGACTCTGGTAATGATGCAGAAAATTCAGCTGAAAACAAAAAAATTACATTAATTCTATTAATATTGCTTCTTTTTTGATGTATTTTGATCAAATAAATGCAGCCTTGATGAGTATAAGACACTTCCTTTAAAAATTTAAACATCTTACCGACCACAAACTTTTCAAAAGTAGTGTATGAATATATAGATATCATTTTTAATCCAAAAAAATGTGTTTATTTTGTTGTTGAGAAAGTGAGAAAAATGACAGGGCAAATTCTTAAAAAATCTAAATGACATATTTTACAATTTTGAGAATATATTGATAATTAAAATCAATGGTTTCATATAACATTCTAATAATGTTATAATAATGTAATGTCTAATAATTGATACCACAAATACAGTGAATGCCAGATATGACATATTTACAGTCAAACATGTTTGCCAGTCAAATGTCCCCATGACATACAATATAAACATGATGACCATTGTTATAATTGTCTCCATAAAAATAAAAATACAGTCTTTTTAGGGAAGAATGCATATTTTCCAAAATTCATAAGCCAGTAGGACACACAATGTTTACTGGCCAATGCCAGAGAAACCATGAGAATACCTGATTTCTATTTGCATGTTGCTATTTTGAAAAGGTTTCCGAGACCACAATGCTCTTCTCTCAGTTCAGCCAAACAGTGCTTGGCTCGATTGTGTCGCCACAGTTGCTGGCGTGCTGCTGGATACAGTCTGGGGGGAATCGGATGGAGCAAAGAGGACATGGAACCATATGCTCATCTGTGCCAGAGCCTAAAACAGAAGAGCTGTGCCGTGAGCTCATGACCTCTGTTTCTCTGACTCCCATGAGCTCCGCTGGATCACAATCCAGGCAGGTGGAAGCATGGAACGGCAGGTAATCAGGACTGAAGGATTCTACAAGGACAAAAAGCAAAAGAGAGCTTGTGAGCAGTACATTATGAGCCAAAATGGGCTGCCGATCGATTCACTTGCAAAATTCCTCTCCAAAGGTGCATGTACACAATCACATCACCTCCACAAAGAGGACATCTGGTCTCAGGTGAGCTCTGTAGATCCTGGTGGGCAGATTCCTGTGTGTCCAATGGGCTCTGACTGTGTCTGCTGACACTTTTGGGTGGGCTTGTTGAGGTGGGTTCATGTGCGGATGCTGCAGGTCTGGATCTCTTCAGTGGAGTGCGACGGTTTATGAGGTTCTGCCTGAATAACCACCATGAAAAACAGAATGTATGGGTCTATACAAATTATAAACAGAATGAAGAATATATTCAACAGGGTTCAGAGAGTTGAAAAGTATATGTTACATTTTTCTCATTTAAGAAATTTTCCTTACAAATGAATATTATATAATCAGCATAACAATATGATTGAAACTATCTTTATGTATTTTGCTTTAATGACAGCTGCATTAGAGATGCATAACCTCCATAAATTTGTGTAAAACCTGATGAACATGTTTTCCATCATGATAAATATAATACACAATAAATATGAAACATAATAAAAATTTAACAAATGTTTTATGTTTTTTTAAAATCCTAACTGTGAAAACTAGTGAAATATTACAATTTAAAATAACTGTTTTCAATTTTAATATATTTTAAAATGTAATTGATTCCTGTGATGGCAAAGCTGATTTTTCAGCATCATAACTCCAGTCTTCAGTGTCACATGATCCTTCAGAAATCATTCTAATATGCTGAAACATTTCTTATTATTATCAATGTGAAAAACAGTTGTGCTGCTTCATATTTTTGTGGAAACCGTGAAACTTTTTTTCAGGATTCTTTGATGTTCAAAAGAACAACATTTATTCAAATTCAAAATCTTTTGTAACATTATAAATGTATTTAATGTCACTTTTGATCAATTTAATGCATCTGTGCTGAATAAAATTAAAAAAAAAAAAACAAAAACAAAAAAACTGTAAAAGTCAAAATGTGCTTTTTTTGGTATCTGACCAGGGCTGCATTTCCCAAAATCATTGTGAGCTAAGTTGATTGTAGAGACCATTGGTGGCTTAAACTTTCATTGCTTTTGGGAAACGCAGCCCAGTACTTTTTTCTCAGTGCATACCGTGCCTTAGACTTCCTCCTTTGCTCTTGAGGGGTTCTCATTTGGTCACTGGAAGTCCTAAATTCACCTGATTGTAGAAACAACATTTATGTGATCCACTGAAAGAATTATTTATTTTTGCTTTGTCGGCATGGTGGCCAAATAATAACTTGCCTGGTGGGGTTTTCATATTATCGCCTTGCTGAGGTGTTGTGCTGGATGTGGTACTGCACGGGGATGTTGACAAAGACCGTCTGTTAGAGTGGGCGGCTATGACCATGCGCTCTGCCCGGCTCAAACTCCCAGCATTCCTTTGGGCATCTGAGGAGTCATCCCTGTCAGAGAGAGTACAGAGTGCCTTCTGACAACCATGCAACTACACATCTAGTTTTGAAATGAAGTGTAAGAAACTTAATTCACACACCCTGTGATTCGGCCAAAAAACGTGTTTTGGATAGCTGGGCTGGAAAGCCACTCCATCACAGATGTCATCTTCTCTGGCGTGCGCTGTGAAACACAATTCATAACAATTGAACCCAATTGTAATGGCTGCTGTGCCACTGGATATATGGTATAAGAAAATGCACATTTGTTTTAAACACAAGGTGATAAAACCTTTATGAAACCTCTCACCAGATTTTCAACAGCAACATCTTCATGTTGCGCTGAGGCATCTTCAGCCTCGCCTTCCGTGGTGCGGATGCGCAGAAAGGACAGACCAAACTGTGACCGTTTGTTGAAAGGTTGAGTGCAGGTGACTCGCAGTCTGTCCCAGCTCTCCTCTGCTGCCTCAGGGAGAAAATCAGCTGGACATGGAGACATTTAAGACATTATCTTAGTCTTTCAGTGTCAATGAACACAATTAAGTCTTATGCATTTGCATACAGTTCACAGATTTAACCCTCTGGTGGTCTTCAGTCATTTTAGACTGAACAATTTTATGTTCTGAATTTTTTACTTAATCGGAATGGTATGAAACTTGGTGACTTATGTGGTACTTGCTATATGAAAACAAAAGAAAATTGTGGACATTGATAGAAAGGGCAAAATGGTCTTAAAGGATTAGTTCACTTCTGAATTAAAATTTCCTGATAATTTACTCAGCAAATTAGTGGATTTCACGGGTTGAGATCAACGGGTTTATTCCCAGCCAAGGAATAAGGGTCTCATCTAAGTATTTTACATTTTTTTAAGAAAATGGCCAATGGTTTTGCTAGATAAGACCCTTATTCCTCAGATGAGATCGTGTAGAGCCCTTTGAAACTGCATAGAAACTGCAATTTGGACCTTCAACCCGTTGATCTCCGCTGAAATCCACTATATGGAGAAAAATCCTGAAATGTTTTCCTCGAAAACCTTAATTTCTTTTCAACCGAAGAGACAAAGACATAAACATCTTAGATGACATGGGGGTGAGTAAATTATTAGGAAATTTTAATTCTGAAGTGAACTAATCCTTTAAAGTCACCAAGAATTCAAAATTAACCACTTTTTTAAGTAATATTGCAGTATTTATTATAAATGATTTCTCTGTGCACATAATTATTTTTTAAATTCATGTGCCCTCAAAATCTTTAATCAGAATAGCTTCCCCTCCTTTTTGCAGCATCATCTCTTCTCTGATGATGCGTTTACTAGCGTGAGGGCGGGACAACCTGTCACTCACATGACATCACAGCAATAGCAAACCACAACCATCCAATCAATTCCTGATGGACAAAATCAAGTCCCACCCTTACAGTTTTTCTTGTTTAAGAAGCCATTTCACTCAAAATCACAAATCGTAACTTCCATTTCATGCCAAATATAAAAAAAGTCACACTTGTGAACTTCACAATCAAAAATGCAATAAAAAATAAATGGAAAATACAAAAATACAGAGCAATTTCTTGGGATACAAACTACAAATCGGCCACAATGAAGTAGTCTCTGATAATGTTTTAACATATATCCAAATGTAAAACCTCATAAAAGTAAGTAATTATGTACTAATTAATTAGTCACTCCTTGTACTCCAACTTGCGCTCTTCTAGTTCTTGTACTCTTCAGCGGCTCTCAATATAAATAAAATATATCAAAAAAGCACAATATAAATCAAATGTATTATTACTATTATTATTATTATTATTATTAAAATACTATTATAATCAACTAAGGGATACATTTCATTATGATTCCCATCAGATGGCACCAATCTGCCTTCAATGCTTTGGATTTTAAATACTTTTGCTCTACTTTTAACTTAAATGCTGTATTAATTAAAAATAATAATAAATATTATTGTTAAATTTGTATTATTTTATTTATAGATATAAATGGTGCATAATTTAGAGATGAATATGTACCTAGTACCATAAAACCTGCTGAAAATAGAAAATATTAAAGAAAAAATATTATGGAAACGTACCGTTCGTTTTAAAATGTTACGCTTATTGTCTTCGTTCTGTTTTGACCACTGAGGATCACAAGTGTGACACGTAAGTGAGAAATACCAAAAGGTTGAGTTTGTAGCAGAAACTAGGGATTTGAAGTCATTTTACCTTTTTTAAACATGCGCACATTTTGGCGGCCAGTGCCCTGTTTCGAGTCTGCTGGACTCATGAGGGTTGCAGTGGGCAGCAGGGTGACATACGGATGGTCTAATGACCACGAGGAGCGGCCAACATCGACCTGAATGAATGCAGAGCCACAGTTGCCTTTACAAACAAACATAAAAAGAAGACCATGAACATTAATATGTCAAGAATACATATCAGATTATAGTGTAAGATTTTATGTTAAACACACCAACATCAATGAATCCTATAGTAGATACTCGCTCCATCTGTAATTCCACCCTGAGCACTCCACTGCGGTCCTGGATGCTGCACAACCAAGCCCTGCCGCTGTCACTGCCATCACACAGATTATCCACGCCATTCTTACTATCCTGCAATTCAGTCGTGTAAGAGAGGACGTTATTACAGATAATATTTTACTAACTTTCAGTACTCACATTATTACATACTTAATTACATACATAACAATTAACATTACTGGTTACACTTTATTTTAAGGTGTCTTTGTTACACAGTAAATACACATGTTTGTACTAAGTAATATTAAGTAACTACATGTACTTACTATAGGGTTAGGATTAGGGTTTGGTTTGGTTTGGTTTAGGGTTAGTTGCATGTAATTCATGCAAAATTTATCGTTATAACATGTAACATATGTAACAATGACACTAAAATAAAGTGTTACCCAATTAGTTAATAACATGCTAACCATCATATAAGCACATTCAAGGAGTTAGAAATAAAATAACTTTGATTCATATGTATTTTTTTTGTATCTCTGTATTATCAATATACAGAGGCGGGGTTAGTTTATATGAAACATTATTTGAACGTATATGAACTCTTCATCATTACGTAATATTGTTCATGAAAGTTATTATGAAATGTTAAATATTACAAGTACTTATTAATTGCTATTCATTGCCGTATACATTAAGTTTCGACCAGACATTTACCTGTGATGTAAACGAGACGATATGCTTTATTTTGATGGGAGCCATCGCAAAACAACCATTCAACGTGACAGCGTACGTATTGCGTCATCACGTATTCATTTTTCCCGCCTGAACGCAAATAACCCCGCCCACTGCGTCGCCTCATCCGGTTCAGCCAAAAAAATCAGACGATGCCCTCTCGTGGTCTTTATATAGCCTGTATTTTTAATTATTTGAATTATATATAGATTGAAAATCAATTTAATCAACAGATTTATCACGAAGAATATTTTTATTCAAGACCTAGACTGTACAGTTTGTTATGAAAACTACAGTCAAAATCATTTTCTGAAAAGAAAAAAAAAAAACCTCATTATTATGAATATTCTATTTAGAGGTAATAAGGGTGTATAAACTCATAACGTTATATGTCGTGTTTGTCCACTTAGGCCTAGAGTTATTCATATTTCCAGTTCTTACTCCATTCCAGTACGTTAAACTCATCCCGGCTGTTCTGTAAGCTGGTGTGCAGAATTCCCCCAGTTGTCCTGTGGAAAAGACAGCTGCAGACATATATCTGCCCCTTACAAGGGGAATTATGCGGTGCTTGGTGCACATTAAAAACAGGCTACTTTAAACCCTAGCAGGACAAACCATTAAGTCAGTTTACTAACAATGAGGGGGGGAAATCTTTCCTTTTTTTTCATGAAGAATTGTTCATGTTAAAAATATGTTCACTATATGATAAAATATCTGCACCTGATTACATGTATATCCTGAGTGAAACCAAAACCTGAAAAACGTGATGGGATTTAGTTGACCGTTGCATTGAGTGGGAAATCAAATAGATAATTCCGACCATTTGCAAATGAGTTCGAAGACTTTCCCTTCTCCAGCTGTTGTCAGCCACTCCTGTAAAGTATGTGGGTGTGGGGAATCAGGGGGCCGCTGTAACTGCACTCCAGTAATCTAAACATCTGTCTTCCATCCTCGTCATCTACATGCCATCATCCTGCACGAACAGGAAATCCAATAAACACTATCCATGCATGAATTTTCCCTCTAGGTTGATTTAGAAAAGTCTTTAAGCACATAAGCTTATTGGGATGGTATAGTTTGGCAGTGAACTACATGAACAGAAAAGACAGGAAACAACTGGTAAACAAACCATGAGTCTTGGTGAAAGTTGCTATAAATTCCAGTTATTAAGCTGAAATGCTTGGAAAAATGACTATACTGAAGTCTATATTTATTTTTTATTCATATTCCATTGAATTAATTAGCATTGATTTGTGCCTAAATTCTTAGAAATAAAAACATGTTGCAAGAATGTCCCTTTATTAACAGTTTTAGTTAAAGATAAGACAAAACAGGCTGACCACATATTTGAAAAGCAGATTTGTTGTGCGAGATAGCAGTGTGTATAATCTCTCCTTTGCAATAACAGTTGTTAGATTCATCTACCATACAAAATACAGCAAAACACACTTAGAACAAAAACAACTGCATGCTAAAAAAAATATAATAAATAAATAGTTTAAAATTTATTTTTAAAATTGATGTGATGTAACCATAAAGTATTAATTCTTGTACTTTGAAAAATAATGGGTCTATAATTACATAGTTTTCGAACATATTTTTCAAAGTAGGCTATTTTTTTAATTGAATATGATGAATATTCATAAATATATATATGAAATTTGACATATTTGCGCAACAAAGTGTACTTGGTATATACTATGTAAATTTGTGAAACTACTATCCTATTTTGTACTGCTACTTACATATTTTTTATTAGGCTACCATAGTAATTAGTAACAATTAGCAACAAATATAATATGTGGAAGCTTAAATGTATGCTATATGTGCATTGCTGGTAGATACTAACAAATTGTAGTCCATTACTGATTCCAAATTGCAAAAATTGTAGTTAGTAATATAATCCATTACATTACATATTTTTGGTAATATAATCAGACTACTTTTTGACCTAACTTGTTTATCACATTGAACTGAATAGAATAATATTGTACCATATTGATATAAAAAAACAAAGAGAAAGAAAATATATTGCATTCTTTGTTATCAAGTGAAGTGGTGGGTTTGTGTAAGAAAAATATTAATATTTACAACTTTAAAAACTCAAATAACTAGCTGCCGGCAGACAGCCATACGCACGTCGACTTGCGCCAAAAGAGTAACCCCTGACGCGATGTAGGAGTAGCATAAGCTTTGACGCCTCTCGCAGTTTAAACAAATATGGCTGGGCAACAAACTCAAGCTCCTCTTCTCTTATATAGAATTACTCCGACATTTCTCTTTAACAATTCTCGTTTTAGACTTCTAATTTTTGACCGGTGTTTTGTTTTGCTCTCTCCTCTGCGCCTCCGCGTTCGTCAATACGTCATGCGTCGAGTTCACTCTTTCGCCGTAAACTGATGTGTACGTCCGTCTGTCGGAAGCTAGATTTTTTAGTTTTTAAAGTTTTAAATGTGGATATTTTTCCTACACAAACGCATCGCTTTGCTTCAGAAGGCCTTTATTAAACCCCCGGAGACGTGTGGATCTTTTATGATGGATGGTTTTACTTTTTTGAGCTTCAAAATCTTATTCTCTATTTACTGGCATTATAAAGCTTGGAAGAGCCAGTTCTGTATTCTTCTGAAAGAAAAACATCATATACACCTAGATGGCTTGAGGGTGAGTAAATAATGGAGTAATTTTCATTTTTGGGTGAACTAACCCTTTAATTTTTGGAATCTGGTTACGTAATCCAGATTACATTACTACTCAGCACTTTGTATGTGCTACCATGTTTTATTATTGACATAATTATTATTATTTTATTGCATCCTCTACATAGCGTGTGTACTGCAGATGTAACAGGTAGCCTACTAATAATGGGAGGCACGAGGCGGTGTCAAATGAAAACCGAGAGGGCAGGATGGAGAGCGGATGAAATTGCCAGTCTATTGTCGAACGCTTTCAGTTGTTATTCCGCACATCAGCGTGTTTTTACAGCTACATCGGTAACTTATTGTCGCTAAAACTCGCAGGATTTACCGGAATCTCATTTTGCCACTGAAATGATATTCTTATCATTCAAACCTATTTGTCTCCTTGGACGTCTTGTCTGTGTTGGTAGGTAAAATCAAACTTCTTTAGTTAGCCACAGAGATGGACATGGACTCTGCAGCCCCTCCTCAGCGCGTGCTAGAGTCATTCGACAGGAATGCCGCGGCATCCGAAGGCAACTCCGAATATTTACAATCTGTAAGTAGCGAATCGAGCTCATTCATCATGGTTCAGCCCAAAAATCGAAGTATCGAAGTGCCCGTCCAGGTTGTGGGTGACGACGGTTGTTGTTATCGTGATTGTCCTTCAAGTTGCCTCGACCACAGGACTCTTCATATACTTGAACATGTCAATGGCACAGGTAAAACTGCATGCAACAAAAATTATTATTATTATTAACAGATTTATGGAACAGTTTATTCACTGTCTGTATCACTTTAAACTTTTTATTTTCTGTAAAACCATTCTACATGTAGGCTAATGTTTTTACATTGCATAGGCAAATCATAATGGAGATAATATGGAAATGGCATTAAAGCTCTTTCATACCCTGCAGGCTGACATGCTGTCATCTTGGTATCAAGTTTACAAGTTTTCATTGTGTCAGCACTGGTTTTTCTTTGACTATAGTCATGGGATGGGTAGGCTATTACTGCATTAATTTAGCTGCCACAAGAATTAGGTCATGGGTCTTTGTTAAAATGCATTCTGATAAAAAGATTCAGTCAATGCATTTTGCACATAGAATGACTGAATTCTTTGCTAAAGCTTGTATTGTAATCATCTCATGCTTTCAAACACCTCTAAAAGAGCTCTTTGGATGGTGTCCTTTGTATTCTGACACCTTCTTTATGTATTATGTGGGAAAGTTGTCAAACTCTACTGTGACTAACTAGACTTACTATGTCCTGTGAGTGAAGTTGCATAATGCACTGAATATTAATGATTTTATGTGTTATTAATACTGTTTCAGCAATTTTTTTCTTCCATTGGCTGCTGAAACAATCAAATGTGTCCTTTTAATATTTACGTTTTTAAGTCTTCATTAAAAATAACCGATAACATTATCATCTCTGTATCTCTTCAAAAAGTATTAATAAAATTATTGGTAAAGGACTTTAAAACAAGGCTGAAAGTGGTCTAGGAAACTCCCCTAAAAGATAAACAAAGATTTGGGCTCTCGACCGACATACATACGAATTTTAATTGAATCAGAGGAATGCTGTCAGATTTAATTAGCATATTAATTAGTTTGAAATCCTCTGCTTTATGAGAGCTCAAGGTCAGTGGTTTTGAGTGGGAGGGTTTTGCAGTTTGGGCCACATGTGATGAGTTAGACACAATACACAATGGGCCCTGAAAACAATAATCTGAAACTGAAAAAAACTGTGAAAAAAAAGTCAAATGCAGCCTTAGTAAACTTCTAACATCTGTACACCATAGTCTAGTCTTGTATGTTTTTCTAGTGACAAATTTATTTATAGGCATCTAGAAAGCTCTTAATTTTTTTTTCTTATCATATAAACTGGTCTCTGTCTAAATAGTTTTCCATTGTGGAACTTGTTTGTTTGGCCCCCAAAGTCCTCTGCTTTTTTAGTATGTGTAGCTATAGCACAAGTATGTAGAGCACAGCTTATCGTAACTAGAAAAGGCAATTTTCTATTATTAATAATTTCCTCATATTATTTTGTCATTTCAACCCCTCCTAAGCGTTCACTAACTTTCCTGAAGTAGTAACAATAAAATTATGCACTTTTTTGCACTTTCAGGTTTATTTATTTTAGTTTATGTACATTTCTCTGTTTCACCATCATCAATAAGCAAATACACAAGTTTTTGGAAATTTATTTCAGTAAAAATCCATATGTCTATAAGTTGAGACATGAAGTGAATATGGGAATTTATCATATATTGGGGCCAGACAAAAATAACATGGCTTCATGTCATGTCAGGTCAAAATAATGTTATGACAGTTAAGGCCAGTAGATGGCTAAAGTGTTTTATGCAGCTTCCTGCTGTGAAAGAATCAGAAGAATGAAAGAAAGAGATGTTTTACAGACTCACTCCTTTTCTGTTAGTGTTTGTTCAACACTGTGGCAAATATAAAGATTTTATTCAACACATTTTTTAAAATGCTTTGTGTTAGGGTCTTTCCCATTTCCTATGGTCGGTTAATTTTGACTGCAAACTGCCAAGGTGGGACTTTTTTCACCACTGAATGAAGTTCAGTTTTTTGGTTGTTTAGATAACATATCTAAAAATTTCCCTTTCGAAGAACTTAGACACTGCGTCATGGTGTTGATGCTATGGGAACACTCCACATGAGCTAGTGTCTGAAGCATGTGTACATACATGCTAATTTCCGATTGCTACGGCAGTCGGATGACGTCACAGGTGCATTAACAATCTATAAAAGGCCTCCTGGACAACATGTCATCAGCTCTTTTGTCTTCGGGAAGCCTCTTTGTCTGTGTGTGTGTGAAATTTAAACCTGCATGTCTGTCTGTTTGTTTTGTTAAATGTGAAAGCAAAGATGGTTAGTGGGTTTAGAAAATGTGTCATGCCCTGTCCAAACCTGTTGTGGCAAGCAGGGTGGGGCCGAGAGCCATGGGAACCGGCCTTCAGTTTCTCACAGAGGAGCTCCTGGAGTATAAAAGGAGAAGCGACGGCAGTGAAGGACATGAGTGGACCAGGCCTGGACTAAAACAAAACACACTTATGTTGGGTTTTGTTTAAGTGGCAGTCTTTCATGAGGGGCTGCCGCTTTACTTTCATTTGGTTGTTTGTTTAATTTTGTTAAATAAAGTTATGTAGAATGTTTGCCAGGTTCCTGCCTCCTTCTTCCCTGAACACAGACCTTTAACATTGTTACATTGGTGCCAAAAACACGGAAAGCACTGCCCAGTGGCTGCCTGAGGCGGTGGTGCTGGAACGATTAATCAACAGGTGGGATGGAGAGCTCGCTGCCATGCTCCTGGGTTGAGGAGGGGTGTCTGCCATCCGTAAGGGGATGGAGGAGTTGCTGCTGTTCACCGGAGGCCAGACCCACTGCCGTCCGCCACGATGGGGAGGGAGCAGGCAGACCAAAGGGAACGGGGAGCTCGCTGCCAGACGCCCGTAAACAGAGGAGCCATCACTGTCCACCAGGAGGCAGAGTATCGAGCCGTCCACTGAGAAGTGTCCAGTACCATCGCTTGGCACCATAAGTGAGGGTCTCTCGGCTGGTTGAGGACAGAGCGGCAGTGTGTCTGGGAACCAGACCGAGAATTTTTTTCTCTCTCGTCTCTGTCTCTCATCATCTTTCAGTCTCCTTTTCTCTTGCCTCATCTCTGTCCTTACCCCCAGGTGCTGCGGCCTCCGTGAGTGGCGGCGGGTGGGGGGGGGGGGGGGGGGGGGGGGTTGGGGGGATGTTTGGGGGTTAGGGTTAGGGGGTGAGTAGAGAACAGTCTCGAGGGTGCTCTTGGCCTGCGAGGGGAGATGGGGGTATGTGGCAAGAAGGGCGAGGGCGAGAGCCATGGGAATGGAGCGAGGCCAGTGGCGTGATTGATCGAGTTTCTCACGGAAGAACTCCGGGAGGATAAAAGGAGGAACAACAACAGTGAAGGATGACATAGGACCAGGCCTGGACTATTTATGTTGTGTTTTGTTTTATTTTAAGTCGCAGTCGTCCGTGAGGGGCTGCCGCCTTACTTTCTTTTTGTTGTTTGTTTATTTTTTGGTTAATAAAGTTATGTTGAACGTTCATCATTTCCAGGCCTCCTTCTTCTCTGAACACAGACGTTATTACACCTGGGTGCTTCCCTTGTAGCATGTAAATGGGCTGTTACAGAAGAGGAGAGTGGACAATACTGCCACTCGCGTCCCATCTATCACCCTTTCTATGTATTTAGAGTAGAGAGGAAGCGTCAATGTGCTTTTGTGCATTTGTAAGAAAAATAGGCCTACCGGTGGGCGAGACCACAAACTGCAAGTATAACATCAAGCAAAGCACCCGTTTCTCATAATTCATATCCTGTGCAATGAATCCCGTGATTGTAATTCGCTTCAGCCTTTTTTTAAACTTTATGAAAGATTATTTTATGGAAGGTTCAAGTGGTGTGTGTGCGAGGAAATGGAAACAAGCAGAACGGGTGTTTCTGACGGTGCACCATAGCACACGCAGCGTCATCGCACATCTGTGGTTAAAAACTAAGCTCAGAATCGATTCTGAAATTCTCAGAATCAATCCAGAATCATTGGAGAGAGAATCACGATGCATCAAATTTTTTTTTCTCCCACCCCTAGTGGACATAGCCGCCATTAGCGACCCACTCTCTGTCCTCCCCTCCAGTACTTTTCTGGAGGTGTATATGCATCTAGCGTTCCCTTGCTAGAACTGTGAAGAATAGGCAACCATCGGCCTATGAGGGCCACTTAGTAGAGAATGGTTTGTAGAAGCTACAGCGGCCCACTCTCTCAGCTGCCAATCAGAAACAAGTATGTATGCGCATGTGCTTCATAGACTGGAGCGTTCCCATAGCATCAACATCATGATGCAGTGTCTCGTTTCCCTTCTCAGGGAATCAGGTTACATAACATTTTGAACCACTCAGATTGAGGAAACCATTTTTTTTTATTAAAAAAAAGGCTTAGCTAAGGGTTAAGATGATCTGGTTAAACTGATTTAGTTGTTTTATCTTTCTACAATTGCACAAAAAACTGAAACATTATTATAATAAAAAATTAAACATTAAACATCATACCTAGTGTGCATATACTGTTTTGGCTGGAATTATTTAACTGCACATTGTAAAGCTAAATATAGTACTGTAAAGCTAAATTAATATTTGAGTTATGAAAGTTTTGTAATGTATTCATGAGAAATAAAGCTTTTTAGGATGTTTCATCACATGAGGAGACATTAAATGTTTTTAAGTGGATTGGTGAATTGAGATCTGTGTTGTCAACAGGCTCGGACAGAAGGTGTGGTGGAGGAGCTGAGGTGTCTTGGTCTTCTGAATGCTATGGAGAAAGAACAGGATGTACCTGATGACCTGGTTCAGCTCTTTGGGGAGCCATGCATTAAACTAGCTGAGGGACTCAAAGCCTACATCTCCAAGGTAAAGAGATGCTGCATTTCTTTATAAAACATGCTAAGAAATGCAGAGGTTCTTAGTTAAAATAATCCAACATAAGATATATTTCTCCCATACTTTTGATTTGAAACTTTTGCAAAGCTTGGAAACAGGCAGTATAATTATTTTAGACATGAAAGCACATTAAGTTAAACATGCAAGTGCATCAAAAGCATGCTCTGCTTATCACAGATGTCTACTGTAGTAATGGGAATTAGTCTATTTATGGCATTTGGACCATTTGGACTCTTTAGATATTCACAAGACCAGTGGGAGAGTAGCTGCAGAAAACCACAAGACCCTGGGAACCCATAACACAAAAACATTCAGCATTGATCTTTTCCTTCCTCTTAAAACTAAAGGCACCCACATACTACATGAAAATCGGGCCAAATTTGGGCTTTATCTTGATGGTTCTACAGATAATCTTATCAGATTTTCCTGTGGTGTGATGTGTGTTAAGAGTGTTTGAATCTGCTCAGAAGAACATCAGATTGAAAACCAATCTCAAATCGTAAATATACAATATGTTGAGTATTTACGATCAGCAATCCTATTGTGTAGGGGCAATCCCGAGGACAAACGCACACACTCTGTCGACTGTGACGTGGAACGAAACGATACCCAATTAGAAACCGGGCTGACAAAGGACTGAAGCATAACAATCTCCATGACTTCAAACCTTTCTTTCTTTCTTTTTTTCCTGTGAATTTTCTGAAAAAAGCAGCCCAAACACTATTATCGCCACTGCTTCTTGCCCACCGTCTGCCATGTTGATTTACTAAAGTCATGTTTGACTGCAAGAGATTTTGCGAGATTTCCCGTGTTCCAGGACTCTGGTTGTTTGTGAATGGAATCTGTTAGCGTGTGGTATGCTGTTTTGGTCACATCGTGGCACTCCACACACTATAGGAACAAACCTATTAAATCTATGATTTTTATCATCATGTTTGTGGTCTTTCACATTTTGAAAATCTGATATGATTAAAAAAATCTTTTAGTGTGGGCCAACCTTAAGTTATTTAAAACAGATTTCTGGTCACTTACAGTATAAGCGATTTACAATCAACTAAGTTTTTTTTTTTAAAGGTGCTCGCAGTCCTATTTACTTAAAAAATTTAAGACATTAAAAGTATGTTTGAAAAAGATAAGACTCCAGTCATATCAGTAACCTAATGAAAGGTGTTTTATTTAACAAAGAATGGGTCCCTTCATGGGGGCGGCCATATTGAGATCATATGACTAGTCGAATACTACTTACTTTATCTCAGTAAAGTTTTATTGGGCACTATAGCTCACTGTATAAATCAATCATGGCTGATTGTGAATAGCGCATTGTACAATAGCTGATCATTTTTAATTGTGCATAACCATTAGGCATCAATGTGAGTCCATGATGACTGCCATATCGGCTAGCGCCCTTTAAGAGCTTAATTCTGAGAGAATGACACAAAGCGTGGTACATAATTTGGGGGTTACATAAAAGGGTTAGTTCACCCAAAAATGAAATTTCTGTCATTTATTACTCACCCTCATGTCGTTCTACACCCATAAGACCTTCGTTCATCTTCGGAACACAAATTATGAAATTTTTGATGAAATTCAAGAGCTTTCTGGCCTCCGATAGACTGCAACGTTATTACTATTGTGACTATTTTAATGAAGTCTTTACTACCTTTGTCAGCCTTGAAAGTGGTAATAACATTGCAGTCTATCAGAAGCCAGAAAGCTCACAGATTTCGACATGAGGGTGAGTAATTAATGAAAGAATTTTCATTTTTGGGTGAACTAACCCTTTAAAAGTTTGATTTGGCTTATTGTACTCAGAAAATGTGCTCCAAATAAATGAAACATAATAAAGCTTGTTCTCTCTCATCTGTGGAATTAGTTATTTTTCCATTCTGGTGATCCAGAAAAGAGCTTGGATTGTCTTTCTGACACAGACTTGAATGTGGAAAATGTTTTAGTTAAGTTTTTATGTGTAACACTTTTTTCAACCAAATCAGGAGTATGCACTTCAGTGGCAGAAATTTCAGTATAAACATGACTTTTTTATGCAAATTTTTGCTCTCTTTTAGGTCACAGAAAACATAATCTCAAAACACACCTTTCAAGGTAACATGAAACCACAGGAATTCAAGTGTTTTCATCAATTGCAGAAAATCTCTCTACTGTTGCCTGAACTAATCTTTCAAAATTCTGCAATCTATATTTTTTAAAATGACTTTACATGAGTTGTTTGGTTGCTTTGTCGACTCGTTCACTCTTTGTTCTTTACTGTGTTTTTTAGAAAGAGTAGCTATCCCTCCACGTACAAAGTTACTCACCACTGGCACCACACGGCCGTCAGCTCATCTTACTCTCAGAGACAGTGGACTGCAGGGTGAGTTTGCCAGCATGTTTGGGTGTGTATATTACAGAGGCCTTAACTTAGGTCAGCAAAACAAAAAAAATCTGTCGTCCTTCTTGGAAACACTACCAATAGGAATTCAGTAACATAACAAAACATTTCTGAGTCTTTACTGAACAGATATCTTACATAAAAACAGAAAAAAAATGTTCAACAAATGCTTTGTGGTCACAAACAAATTTCAGCAGAAGCAGGAATGAGCAATGTTTCTGTACACTGAGAGGATTTTATTCTTTACTATACCAGGTACAACATCCTTAACCCCCCAGACCGATCTTCACCAGTCCTGTCGCCATCCTGTTCGTTCCTGGGGGAATCAGAGTTTTGGCTCCCACCTGCACAACATGACCGTGTCCAACGGCCGCCTGCGTATTCCTCGTGCAGGCCGCTACTACCTGTACGCTCAAGTCTACTTCCGTTACCTCACCCTCTCCATTGACAATTACCACTCTGGTTCAGTCAGCCACCAGGTGGTGCAGTGTGTCTACAAGAAGACTGCCTATGCTCGCCCTATTCAGCTCCTGAAGGGTGTGGGCACCAAATGTTGGTCTCCAGACAGCGAGAACGCCCTTCACTCCATCTACCAGGGCGGCCTGTTTGAACTTCGTGCGGGTGATGAGATCTTCATCTCTGTGTCCTCTCCCACAGCTGTGTATGCAGAAGACTCCTCCAGCTACTTCGGGGCCTTCCTGTTTGACCTCTGAGGGACGCAGTTGGGGCTTGTGGTCTCATTCCAAGGGAAAGGAAATTGCTCCTGTCTGAGGGCCCCACATGAGAACCATGAAGAGAGGGAAGCACAGATACTCCACCATCTGATGGGTTTAAAA
This sequence comes from Ctenopharyngodon idella, assembly GCF_019924925.1. Taxonomy (NCBI): domain Eukaryota; kingdom Metazoa; phylum Chordata; class Actinopteri; order Cypriniformes; family Xenocyprididae; genus Ctenopharyngodon; species Ctenopharyngodon idella. The sequence goes on along the minus strand of NC_067240.1, from coordinate 18,428,491 downwards.
AAAGCCCTTTAATGACCAAACTCTTATTTTTCAGAAAACCATCTTGTTATTGTGGTCTGAGATGAGGAGGACTATTTAACCTTCATTGGCTGAATTTTATATGGACATTTAGGCTTCAGCAGCTAGAGTGATGACCTCTGGACTCCCATCTGAATTGAAAGATCATGAGCAAATCTGTGAGGGCTTTGTGAAGACAAACCTGACATTTAATGCTTGGAAGACCTGAAAATGATGACAATGACCGTCACTATTTAACCACAATAAAAAAAGCCGAAATAATTCCTTAAAATTAAGACTTTTACCTTCAACAAATGCACAAAACTTTGTGCAAGCTGCTGCTAAATGTACATGCAAAACATGCCAGATTGATAGTCTTCTCCTTTTTATGTTTTTTTTTTCTTTTTTCTTTTTAATAAATGTTTATATTGTTCATTCTTTCCGAAAAGGAATATGACCATTCATGGATGAGAAGTCTCGATTTAAATTAAGTTGGTTTGTTGCACTCAGCACTAAGCCATACTGTATTATGAGTCAAGCATGTGTCATTCAGTTATGTCTGAAGTAAGTCTAGCAAATAATCCAGAGCCAGCATGGGGTAAAATTAAGAGCAAGACGTCACATGACTCATATTTGACTCATATTCTTCAAAACAAGCCAAAGTTAATCTAACCTTTGTCAAATAATGTTCTTTTTTGCTTTTACTCCAAACTTAAATATCCATGACATGAGTGTAGCCTAATATAAAGGTCTCAAATCTGATCCAGGGAACATTTTTTCAGTAGCCCCTCACTGCAGAACACACGAGATCCAGGGGGCGGAGACGGGTAGGTTAAGGGATATGTAAAGTGGGAGGAGTTGGATCCAGATCCAGGGGTGGGGATGGGTAGGTTTAGATACAGGGGGCAGAGACAGGTAGGTTTAGGGATATGTAAAGTGGGAGGAGTTGGATCTAGATCCCCTGGATCTCGTGTTCTGCAGTACAGACCATTTTAACTTTTTCAGTAATTTCAAGTAATGACAAAGGAGAAAGTTCATCACCAAATCTCACAATCCACACCGAAAAGAAACACTGAAGAGCATGTTACATGTAATTATATTTCATGTAGTGCTTATGAATAAATTACAATGATAAGGTGACATTCATATTTAACACTAATGGATAATGCTGACAAAAAAACAAAAAAAAAGTTTACATAATTTAAAGTACAAAGAACCCAACAAATGATTTCTGGGCAAATATTAAACATTTTTTCAACAAAAATTAGTACACAGTGCTCTAAGATGTTCTTAATAAAGTGGCCCTTTTTTTTTTTTTAATGGAAATACTGTGGAAGTCGTCTAAGGGCTGAGAACTAACCAAGCTAATGAGCCATCGGGGGAGTTTCAAGTATGGTTTATAATGGTCTTAGCATTTATTCTATATCCCACTGTGAATTAACTTAGAGTGGTGTGGTAGACTAGCAGAGATTCAAATTACTAAAAGAGGTTGAACCAGACAGATGCAGGCTTTAACATTAAAATGGAAACATCTGGGTTTGTATGCTTATCATGAAATGACACAATTCAGATGACATTTTGCATGCTCAGGTTACAATTGGACATGCATGTGATAGGAATATAAATGGTACAGGCAATGCATACAAGCATAACGTAATGCATTTGCATTAATCGCATGTTCATATTGTCCAAAAATATGGCAACCTAACTTGCATAGGAAAATGCTACATACATTTGGTTTTAACAGTGGTATTAAGAGCACAATGTTTGATAACTACATACACTTTTGTTAAAAAGTTTGGGGTCAGATTTTTTTTTTTAAAAAAGAAAACACTTTTATTTAGCTGGGATGCATTAAATTGATCAAAAATTACTGCAAGACATTTATAATGTTATAGATTTCTAACTCAAATAAATGCTGTTCTTTTGAACTTTCTATTCACAAAAATATGAAGCAGCACAACTGCTTTCAACATTGATAATAAATGTTTCTTGAGCAGCAAATCAGCATTTTAGAATGATTTCTGAAGGATCATGTGACACTTACGACTGGAGTAATGATGCTGAAAATTGAGCTTTTTCATCACAGGCATTAATTACATTTTAAAATATATTAAAGATATTTTAAATTGTAATAGCATTTCACAATATTACTGTGTTATTGTATTTTTGATCAACTAAATGCAGCCTTGATGAGCATAAGTGACTGCTTTCAAAAACATGAAAAATCTTACTAACCCCAAACTTTTGAATGTTAGTGTAAAAATTAAATTGTAATTTTGAAAGTGCATGTACAAAACATATACAGAATGAGTCTTTTAATGCGTCATGTCTTGGCAGAAACTACACAGTGCTGCTTATGACTGATTACAAAATCTGGAACCGTAATAAAGACTTGACAAAATGAGGAAACTGAATCATCAAATTCACTAACTGTTGATACTCAAAAACTAATTCATATAATTCAGCCCGAGAGCTTATAGATGCTGGAATACTTGCAAATGCTCATTTAAACAGAAAAAAAAAAATGTGCATGAACATGTAAACAACAAATAATGCTTAACTGATGATTAACATCCATCGCATAGTGGAAGGGAGGAGAACTCCTGGGAAATATGCACTGATTGATATCACTGATCGCTTGTGACTTCCTCTTGACATACACAAGAATGTCTCCTAAAATCTGAAAGATGAGACATGTCTTCTGACCAGAAGTGTTTTGGGGTTGAGTAATACAATCCAAGGTAGACCAGGTAGGTGAATGTCTATATTTAGACAGATTTATGCTACAAAATGTAATGATTTCAACTATTTCTTCACTTGTCTGTGTGGTGTATATATTGTGATATGATTTGATGCTTTGATATGTTATGATAGGTTGGCTATTTGCAAACACCAAGACTTGGTTGCACTCAGTCCCACCTCTTAAGCTATTTGCTGGAGTGCATAGAATGCTGCTGAAGGTTCTCCATCCTGCAGTTGTAGCGCCTGTACCAATAAGACCCTACAAATGGATTCACAGTGTGAATGGACGCTAATCCAGTACTGACAGTTCTGTAGTGCAAATCATTCGGCCAGACTGGTGTTTTCTGCCCAGTGGGTTGCTTCAAACTGGCTGGTGCTTCATAACAGCCCGTTTGGCACTTCAGTTAAAGAGAATAGAGTCAGGGTCTCGGTTGGCCATCTGGGCCATGTGTTTCAGAATGTCTTTTTTGGTGATGATGCCCAGTAAACGCCTGTGGGAAGACAGGAACAGATAATTATATTGAGCTTACCCGAATTTATGTAATGTATAACATTTCTGATGTATGCAAATCATGGACACACTCAAAAATATGAGATTGGAACTGTAAAACTGAGCAAGCAAACCAAGCTTTTACCCGTTGTGAGTGACAAGACACTGGCGCAGACCAAGCTTGCGAAAGATGTCCACCACAATGTCCATGGCGGTGTGGTCTGTAACGGTAAATGGACTGAGATCCATGATACCACGAAGCTTCAACGGCGGAGGGCTGTTGGGTGACTGTGGAGGTGTGTATTCAGTGAAGAAGATTCGGGAAGCGCTGACCACACCTTCCTGACGCTGACGAGCATTTTCTGCCAGAGGGAAATGGAGAATAAGAAACCTTCTCATGAGAGACCTAAAATTCACATGAGCCCTATGATAACAAAGTAATTAAAGGGATAGTTCACTAAAAAAACACCCTCATATCAGTCCAAACCTGTATGACTTTCTACTGTGGAACTGCTGAAGAAGATCTTCTGAAGAATGTTTCAACGTTTTTGTCCATACAATGAAATTGGGTGCAAAACAACTTGACTTTGACTCCACTGAATTTCATTGTATGAACAAAAAACACTTTAGTGTCTTACAGAAGAAAGTCATACAGATTTTGAACATGAGGTAAAAGATGAGGTAAAAGGTGAAAGAATTAAAATTTTTGGGTGCACTATGTTTTTAATCTACGAAGATCTGGTGTTAATCATCGATAAACAGTCGAAAATCTAACGGCATTTTCACACCTGGCTTGTTTTTAGAGTTTGTTTTGGAACTTGGCATGTTTCCTCCCTTTTTTTGGTTATTTATGGCATATATAAACATGCCAATCACGCTCGAATCCGCACCAAAACAATCAGTCTGAGATCGCCTAAATGAGGTGGTCTCAGCCCAATTGAAAGCAAACTCTGGAGTGGTTCGCTTGTAGTGAGACCCAACAGATCCTGAACCAAGTTGTATCAAAAGTCATAAAGGAAAATGAATTACATAAAAAGCAGCAGTGCCTGATTCTGTCAATGAGCACTTTTTTTTACTCTATATGTTAAACTGTCCTGTAATTGCTTACAGGTACAGTACAAGAATGCTGATAATATACATGTTATCAGATTGAGTAGGAATGCTTTCTACGGGGGATCGGAAACCTCTCGGATTTCATCAAAAATATCTTAATTTGTGTTCCGAAGATGAACGAAGGTCTTACGAGTGTGACAGAAATTTCCTTTTTTGGTGAACTAACCCTTTAAGTCCCTGTTTTTAGAACAAGGCACACAATGTACAATGTGGTGTGAAAACGGCACCTAAAGCTGTAATCTCTTACCGACAGAGATGACCAGATCTCTGCGCTGCACAAAGCCCACGAGTCTCTGAGACTCGTGTGAGACGACAACAGGGAAACCGCTGTACGACGTTTCAGCAATGAGCGACTCGACTTCCTCCACGCTCATCCCATCCTGTGTGATCACGGAGAGTGGGGGGTCGCTACGGCGAGGTCGCATCACATCCATGGCCAGCGTCTTGTGGCTGAACTCCTCCTTAGACTCCAGGAAGGGGTAGCCGTTGAGACGGATGTGAGCCTCATAGATGCCCTCTCGACCCAGAGCATCTGCCACCCATTTACTAGTCATGGTGGCAGCCATGAGAGGCACAATGTATTCCAGGCCGCCCGTTAGCTCAAACATTATGACCACCAGAGAGACGGTCATACGAGTCACACCGCCTATGAAAGAAAGACAGGCATGGAAAAAAGGCACCTAGATAAGCCACTAATGGCACATTTTTGATAGAAGACAGTTTGAATTAGTGTTGTCATGATACTGGAATTTCTAACTTCGATACGATACCTTTAAAAATTTTGTTATCCGATACCATTTTCAATACCATGGGAAAACTGCCATGTATATTGCCATACAGATATTTTTATTATTATCTCTTTTTTTTGGTATTTGGGTAATTTTGCTGCAATAGCTTTCACACAGCACAGGAAGGCTTTATTTGAAACTGAACTAAATAAAAAAGACGAGTAAACAGTCAGTAATAAAATAAGAACAAATAAACAAATTGCAAACAATAGCACAAATAAACATTAGAATAAAGAGACAGATGAAATAGTGCTTTAAGTGTTTCAAAGTGGGTCTAACAGTAGTATTCAGGGAAGAAACTACAAATAAAAAACAACACTGGATGTTCTTCATTGTAAAAATTACATACAGATTAATGCTTACAATTAAAGTTACAAGAGAAAAGAGTGATTTCCTTAATTTTGTCTTTTGTTTTTTTGATTAACATGACAGACAGCAACAGGTTTATTAGGTTGCTATCACTTTATGAGCTTCTGCACAGGCTTCTGATGTCACTGTCGGCCGGAGTGACCGCGGTTATGCCCACTGAGTGGCAGCATTGGTTTTTAGCATGAATGCCATGAAAAACATACAAAACACGTCTAAAATGGGAAAGAGCTTGCGACTGACTGTGCAAATAGAATTGACAAGAAATCTGGAGTATATTTTTACAGACTGCCGAAAACTCAAGAAAAGAGAAGCAAATGGATCACTGCAATTCACAGAAACTGGACTCCAGGCAGCAAAACGTGGATTACCAGTTATCATTTTTTGTCAATATGTTGAATTTTGAGGTAAAATCATACCCTGTACATTGTATTGTTATATATTTTATTTACAACTCATCAAATAAATATCTACCATCTTATACTCTGCATAATTGGATGTTTTAAAAAAAACACTGACAAAAACTATAAAAGTTTTAGGGCTGGACGATATGACAATATATATAACATTGATCTAAGTGATCAGCTGGATTTAGACCTGCCTATATTGTATTTATATAAAGAGTTCACAGGCAAATTTGCTTTATGCATTTCCCCAGTGTCGAAATCAGGCACATATAAATGTCAGGAAACAATTCCTGGCTGCATGTCAATATCCATGGATTACTGGATCTTTGGTAAGTTGTAAGGAACACTATATCGTGACCAACATTTAGTTTAATCTGATAATCATCTGTTTTACACATGTTTTCACGGTTTCCCCTATTAAATCCAGTCACGCAGCAGGCTCTTTTGCCACTCAGTCCGGCTGAGGGGGCATGTTCCGACAGGAAAGTGACGTCAATGCATACACTCTATATACTGTTACACAACATGCGCTGTGTTCCCAAACTGACTGACTAACTGAATAGGCCAACTCACCAAGACGGGCATTTTAACATAATGTTGTGGGTGTTTGACCATTTAAGCGCAATACTCCATGAAAACCAAGTCAATTTGGTACTCGCGAACTGTTTGAGAGGCGGCTTTATGAGAGCGCCACTTATAAAATGTGACTATGCCAGCATTTCCCCCTATTTTTTGAGCGCTGTTGAGCGGATTCTTAAACACCTCTGATTGGCCATTGTGTTCACGGGCTCAACAGATATGTCTGTGATTGGCTACAATGATCAACACACGGGAGCGTTTGAAAGCAGACAAAGTATTTGAAAGCACTTTAAAAGTGGGAGTGTTTGAAAGCAGACGTCTAACAGCGGAACGGTCTGCTTATAGATGCCTGTTTTCAAACGCTCCTGTGTGTATCTGTGTAAGCGCTTGGTGAAGAATGCCAAAGATGTCTAGTACTTTTGACAACACTAGTTTGAATAGAATTGAACAGATTCTCACCCAAGCAGGCAGCAGCGCCCACCATAGCATAGAGGCCTGGAGTGATGCAGTCCGCTCCAGGTGAGCACCAGCCTCTAAAGATTACCCAGTCATGGTGGTAATATGCCAGCTGCTCCATACCTACACCGAGCAGCCTGCCTGCGATCGCTCCCACAGCCATACTGGGGATGAAGAGACCAGAGGGCACCTGGAGGAACACACAGGAGACGACAGTACAGACAACGGTCTGTGTAAACATTAAACTATTCGAAAAGGAAATGGAAAGTGTGTCAGGACCTTGGGAGATGGAGGGAGGGATGGATGGATAATGGAAGAAAGGAAGATAGGATGGATGGCTTTGACCCAGTACCTTCATGCCGAAGGTCACCACGGTGATGAGCATCTTGAAGATCAAGGCGAGTGACAGCTGCCACAAGGCTGTGTAGACCTCATGTCCCGCTGGCCTGTCAGGCAGAGCGTCGCTGTTGCTCTTGGTGATGCTCACGTTGGTGTAGTTACACAGCTGTGAGGAATCCAGCAGGCCACAATCATTAAACAGCTCAGAGATCAGCTCGCTGGTGCTCATACGCGTGTAGCTGTTAGGGAACGCCAGCAGAGCTGTGACCGCCGTAACAACCAGCACCTCCAGGACAGGGTAGTGACCCAGCCGCGTGGTCTTACGCCGGCGACACCACGCAATGTTTGCACGGATGAAGAAAGCTCCCCAGATTCCTCCGAAAATACCCAACAGGACAAAGGGAATGAGCTCCAGCAAGTGCCAAGGGGAGTGGAACTCCACATAGAAGAGCACCAGCCTGCTGTTACCAAATGGGTTGATGGACCGAAGGGTGAAGGCCGCCACCAACGCAGCAAAAAAAGAGCGCCACAGCGTCTTCAGAGGGAAATAATAACTCACCTACAGGATAAAGTGAGAGTGATTCTGGTTATTAAAATGTCACTAGATAATTTTGAGAGTATGCAAACAGAAGTATGTTTGGAGAATGCTTGCCTCTTCCAGACTGAAGAGAACGCCACCGATCGGTGCGCCAAAAGCTACTGACACACCAACGGCTGCTGCGGCAGACAATACCTAATCAACATACCAAGAGAAGAAAGGTAGAAGTGAAACAATAGACCAAGCTTATCACAGAAAAGGCTTGGATCAACAAAGGCCTCAAATGTAAAAATAAAATGTGATCTTATGTTTGGTCTCGTCTTCATGATGTCAATAAAAACATTCTCACAATGAGTGTGTTTAAAATATAAAACCACAAAAACAGGCAACCAGAATGTCCTTAGCAGCAAGCCGCAAAAATGTAACAACAAATGCTCCCTTAGAGCCACTGTATTTACAGAGAGAGACAGATGGGAGACAGAAGTTAGTGCCTTTCTCCTTAAAAACAGTGATCATAGTCTTTAGAACATACAGTACTATTCAAGGTAGATGTCTGTAAGGTTTTTTTTTTTTTTTTTTTTTTGAAAGAAGTATTATGCTCTCCAAGGCTGCAATTTTATCAAAAAAAACAGTAAAAATTCTAATATTGTGATATATTACAATTAATAAAAAAATATATTTTTAAATATATTTTAAAATGTAATTTATTTCTCTGATGTCAAAGCTGAATTTTCTGCATCATTACAGCATTTATTTGAAATAGACATCTTTTGTAACCTCAATGTTTTTACTGTCACCTTTAAACAATTTTTGTTGAATAAAAGTAATAATTTCTTCACTCAGTGAGATTTCAAAAAAATCTCACTGAGCTCAAACGTTTGAACAGTAGTGTAATAACAGCTATTTCTCTGCCTATTTGTGCTGTGATGATGAATAAAATGTCCTTTTATCTGTTCAGATAGCTCTGTGCAGTATCTTTCTGAAGGATTCCAATGTTAGGAAAGAGTGGCAAAATTTTACAAAATCTCTGATCATTTCAGTTAAATTTTAACAGTTTATTTGTCACACAGAGGAATAAGGGAAGTTCAAATTATACTGGATATGACAGACAAGCCAAATGTTTATTGCTCAGACACAGAATAGGCGGAAAACGATCATGAAAAACTAAAATATTTATAATTACTTTATTTATATTAAATAATAATAATATAATTCTAATCAGTTTTTGGCACTAAAAGTTTAAGAACATTTTAAGGGTGATTTATAAGGGGTAATCATACCTCTCGTCTCTTTGCCTCATTCCTGCGGTACTTGGTGAAGAGGTGGCATAGGATGTTGCCACAGCAACAGGCCACATGGACCAGAGGCCCTTCTTTGCCCAGGCTCAGTCCAGATGACACAGCCAGCACCAAGGTGATGGTTTTAATCATAAGAGTCCATTTACCCAGGTAGCCCCTGATGATAAACCCACTCAAGATGGTCTTGATCTAGAGGGTCAAACAAAAACTGGGACATTTTAACAGTGGCCTATACTTTATTACATAGCAATGCAACAACCAGTGTGTCAAAATGCAAGATTAAATATTATACAGGCACTAAAATTCTTTAGCTTACCTCAGGTATTCCAGAGCCACAGGCATATGGGGCAAAGGCCCTGACTAAAGACACAGCCAGGAAGGAGAAAAGCAGTGCCCAGCACACATACATCAGGTAATTCATGATGTAGGCGAAAGGGCCGTTGTTGGTGCCGACGATGAGCTCTGCCCAGCTTTTCCATTGAGGGCATTTGTCTCTCTCCTGGAAGGTCGTCTCTTTGGAGTTCCAACAGCAGTGCTCATGATTAAACCAGAAGCCGTTCAGACACACTCCCTCCTTCAGATCTGTCATCCAGTGGGCAGAGATGTCGATCCCACCAGCCAGGGCACCTGGAATCAAACAGAACAGCACATGCTGTTCATGATGTCATTTTTCAAATTCGCCGCACTATAATCGCTCCTCATTATACTTGTGCTTTAATATTATAGAGATGAACCAACCTGACATCAGTCCCACGAGCAGCATGAGAAGCCAGCCAGAGAAGGCATCGCTGATACTTTTCATCAGAGCCCAGGTTGACTCTTTACTCTTGGTAGCAATCTAAAAATGTAGAGAAATTGAAGATCACAGACAGTCAAGTCAACTCACATTTATTTATATAGCGCATTTCAGTTCAATAACTGTGTCGATGTTGCAAAATTTGTCAGTTATGAAACAAATTCAAATTAGCTGTAAATCAGTTCTACAGAAGACAATAGTGTCATCATTAGAGGTCGACCAATACCGATAAACCGTACTTGCCGATAACCAATTAATCAACCAAAAGTATTTAAAACAGATACTGCATAAATAAGTTAAAAAAAACATAACACTCCAAGTATAACAGTGCTGAACTTCATTACAAAAAAACAGTACTGAACCATGAAAATGTGCTAAATTACATAAATATATAAATATTAGGGCTGGGACAATAAATCGATTCTGAGATTTTCTGAATGCATCACGATTCTCTCTTGAATTGATTCTGAGCTTAATTTTTAACAGCAGATGGCAATCTAGGCTAGTTTTTAACCACACGCTCAAATGCTCACGAAGAAGTTCGCTCGTGCATTTGGCTATGTACTTGCACCTCAGAATGCTTTTATGATGCGAGATTAATGTAAACAGCCCACTGCAAACACCCTTGTAATAGGTAGGCTACTGCTGTTCCTTCTCTGCTAATGCAGCATTTAGTCAGCAATTTAATTACTTTATAATGATATGACAACATGTAGTAGTACTGCAGTGTTCTGTATTCATATAGTTTCTGTGTTTTAAACATGCATCTGAAGTGTCAGCGCTCAGCCTCACGTGTCAAAATAAACAACTATCAGCATGGATTTTTGCCAATAACCGATTGTTCCACCAATCAGCTATCGGTGCCGATTAACTGGCAAAACCAATGAATCAGTCAAGCTCTAATCATCATCCAGACCAATCCACTGTTCAAGTTTTGTTCTCATGTGATAGTGTCAGTGCAGTCAGACTGACATTACTGAATATGAAATGTCTTTTAAACCCTAACTAAGCAAGCCAAAGGTGACTGTGGCAAGGAACTCTTTTAGGTGATGGAAAGTCAGGGGGTGGGGGTGCAGTGACATATGAATGAACATAGTGTGATAAGCGTATACTACAGCTCAAGTGTATTTTATTGGTTGGGATGACACAAAATGCATGATTCATTTCTTTCCGAGTATAGATGTTTAAAAAGACTCAATTGAGTATTGTCACCTCTCTGTGGCGATCTCGGTCTTTAGATTTCTCCCGGACCCAATCGATGGTGTTGAAGTCTTCATATGTGCCGACCCCAGGCACCGGCTCATCTAGCAAATCCATCAGTTTAGGAACCCCATTAGGCCCATCTCCAGCTCCATATGAACCACCTGCACAGATAAGAAAGAGATATATATTATGCATGCAGTTCAAAAGTGCTAATAAATAACAAGCTGTGACAGTTCAAGGCCTTAGGTGGAATACCAAAATGATCACAAGAGCCCTTTATCTGAAACATTTTCCTCTAAAATGACCAGAGGGGCCTGAAGACCTGGATTTGCACTTGTCCCTTAAACCTGCTTTTCTTTAACGAGGAATTATTCATGACAGAAGTCAAGGGTTGGGATAATCTAAACACTACCGTTCAAAAGTTTTTTTTTGTTTTTGTTTTTTTTTTTAGAAAAAAAAGTCGCTTATGCTCACAGAGGCTGTATTTATTTACCAGCCCCCATTTAGAGGGAAAGGGGTAAAGGTTGTCACTTCACATTTATGGTGGCACACATTCCTGTTCCAGTGTTCAACAGTTCTTCACATGACTTTTATTAGAACGATTTTACTAGTACCAAGAACAGGAAATAAACTTACTCAACAGAAAACACAGCAATAAAACTAGCTATGGTTAATTATCAACCTTCTAGAAGCCAAGCTTAATTATAAATTGATTACTATGCCATAACATGTGCATAAGAACACAAAGAGTACAACAAAAATGTTGTTCATGAAAAAATAATCACAAAATGTTAGTGTTTCAGAAAAAAATAACCAATAAACTGTGTGAAAGTACCTAACCACACATCACACACTTCAAAACAACTGATATCAAAAGCTGAGGAAGTTCAAGGGAAACGGATGGATGTGAAAACCTGACACCGGTAAAAACATGAAACTAGCTACAATAGAAAAAACTAGAGGGTACACTTTGATCTCATTGATAAAAGGATTTCTGTCAGGGGGGGCGGCAAATACCGAAGCTGTGACCTCAGCGAATTCTCACCACTATTTTCTCACAGACACACAAACACCAGAGACCTATACGTTACACATTTGCCCCCAAACCTATATCAAGTGATGAGAGAAAGAGGGAAAAAAAACTATGGGAATCTCAATGAATAAGGATAAAACTGGGTGGCAGCTACATTGGAGAAATAATATGACATATATTGTCACCTCTACAGATTATTATTGTCACTGGGGCTATTTTCGATCCCCTTTGTCTCATTTGACTATAAATGCAACACATGTGTTTGGGTAGATCTGGCACTCACCTGAGCCATAGTCCCGGTCCAGAGGAGGCACGTCATCTGTGCTGGAAAAGTCCAGCGTGGCTCCTGTGATCTCCACCATGTCCTCATCGCTGGTTCCACTCTGCAGGCTGTTGAAGCTCTCACTGCAATAGCCAGCGTTGTCCATCGTTCCTCCAGACTGTGGAGGACATAGAAATGTCCTTTGACCTGAGCATAAGAGACTCCATTTAAGTTAACTATTAATGTTTACCATGCACTTCTAGATTGAATAGTAACATATTTAAATCATGACTTTTTAATTCCATTTATTATAATTCTGGACTGAGCATTACAAAACAGCTGCCACTCTGAATATAGAATTTACAATAGTGATATCAAGAATTCAATAATAATATTAAGAATGTATTTATTACCAGCAAACCTATGCAGAAAATGAATTTAAAAAACATAAAAATGAACTCTCTTTGGCGTCCTAAGATACATGGTTTTTATTTTTTATTTTATTGGTTTTAAAAGTTCACAAATACAGCCTGGGGTACATTATTATAAACAAAACAAATAAATAATAACAAAATACAGAAATAAAGTTAAAACAATAAACTGTTCAAAAATATTAACTTTCTTATTTTTCAAACTCAATCTTGTTTTTAACTATTGTTTGAACTTCTGACTTTATAATTAAAAGCAAAAGCTTATTTCCCCTATATTTACATTTATGTATAATAAATGTATCTAATAGAAGTAGCAGATTAGATTAAAGGTGTACCATCTGAGTTACTAAACCAAAGCTAATGACATCAGCAAACTTCAAATATGGGTCATTTTAGCTTAGCCAACTAGCTTGCAAAAGAAATATGAGGAATATGGTCAATGGCAGCAAAATGCCGTAGAAAAAAGCGCATGTAGCACTCCTACACTGATTCATCTCTGATTTAAGCTCTCAGCGATTGGGAACTATGACAAATTCAGAAAAATACTCTCAAGGGGCTGGTTAGCAGGATAGCTAAAAGGGTTGCTTGCTAACCAGCTGTAATTTTCATAAGCTTAAGAACCATGGCTTAATGGCTCAAGATGAACTGTTACAGAACATATTTATAATGTTAACATGTCTTATATTGCCTTATAACTAGGTTAAAGTGAAACTAGTAAACATTTACCTTGTTTGCTATCTTGTGTCACTCAAGCGCCGATGCCAATGACGTACAAATTAAGACATATACAGCCGAGTGCCGATACACAAGATGTGTGGCGACTTCAGCATTCTATTAGGAATGTCTCTGACAGTTGGCTTCTGTCACCACTGTCCAAAATCTAGCTTTAATCTAATCTAATCTAATCTAATTAATAGATTTTTTTTAATGTATTGATTATTTCTTATTTAAGTAAGTTTATTTAATAAATTGTGAATAGGTGTGCTTATAATTTTAACTGCAGTGTGTTATTTGAGATTAGCCTAAGTTTAAAGTTAATATTTTATGAATATATATATAATAGTTTTTTATAAATTAAGATTTTTTAAATGAGCTAAATTACTTTATATATTATTACAAATCTGTAATTACAAATAGCCTATGTTTAAATATATGACATGCAAATGTCAATAGAAAGAACATTAAAATAGCCTAGCTATATGCTAGTTTATAAAAATGCTTGTCACATTCGGCAGTACACTTTAACCATATTTCAAAGAGCACGTGATGTTCATTGCTATTGCAAATTACAAAATGACACATGGGCAGTATACACACAATGAGTGGCTCAATGTTGCCATCTATAGGTGACAGTGCTAGACCTATAGACCTACTCTTGATCACGCAGAGTGTGATTACATTTGTTACAACAATTACGTGTTACTGAACCTTCTGGACTTTGTGCTGTCCTGAACCTAATGGACTTTGCGTTGTCATGAACCGTATGGACTTTGTTTTAGCCTATTTCTTTAAATGGCATCAATACTGTTCTGTATAAAAACATGTAGTGTAGGTACATCACAAAAAAGTGATAGTGCACAGATTTTCCAAAAACAAATATTTTTAGAACTTTCCAGTTTGTTCCGATTAAATACATAGACTGAGGGACTGGATCACACTGTTCTGTCATTTGGAGCACATGCTGAACTTTCACCGCTCAGCTGTGTGAGGTTGTTCAGCATTATGCTATTATTAATGCATAACCTATCCATAGACTTTTTTTAAAATTATTAAATCAATTTAGAGTTAAAATTAAAATGTATATGAATGTTTAAGAGAAATTTTTATCTTAGGTCTTGTTATTAATCACCTCTTATTTTAGGTTTTTCCCCACAATTTTGTTCATTTTAAATGGTCCTGTAGTGTGACAAATGAAAACTGCATAAAAACTGCATGTATAATAACTTATTACAAGAATAAGTGAAATACTGTTGCAATCTTTTCATATCGGTTGCATTATTCTGCCTGTGCAATGTGTCATTTGCATACATTAATTATTATATTAATTATATTCATATTGAAATGACTGATGCAACGGCATGCAAGACTCTTAGTATGAACAGGCCACATGTTATCTGAATGTACTTGATGACCTATTGATTTAGAGAAAGATGGACGGGAACATACTTTTCTCTTGAAAATGATGTTAAACTTAGGAAAAAGGGATAAGCAACTCCTTTGTCTTCTCAATTCTCAAATAAGTTCCTTTGCAGAAATCCCAATATGAGATCTGGTGCATGTTTTTATTTTTTTATATATACTGCTGCAATTCTGTGAATTGTAATTTGTTGGATATAGCTTTTATTTCTTTATTTAATTAAAAAAAAAAAAAAAAGGAATCTAATCATGATGTAAAAAGCATGCTACTGTAAATCTAAATGTAAAACATTTAGTGCAGCACTTCCGAGAATAACTTTTTACTTTCATCAATCAAGCTAGATGACATTAATGCCTATTTAAGCTTATGTAAACTCTCAAATATTTACTAAACATGTGATTTTATCTTGGCCATGGCCTTGAGCATAGTAAGAGAGCAGAAGAGACGGATAGACAGAGAGGGTGGGGAGGTAAGATCAATGTTGCAGGGTTATAAATACACATAGTCATTGCAAAGCTTAAGCAAATCTCCTGGACACACTGACATACCACGGTTTTGAAGGGAATAACACCACCAAAATGAATCTGCATCACTTTCACCTGGCAAAATTTGGATTTTGCACACTGATCTTGCTAGTTCTGATGTATCAGGTGGGTTTACACCTCTTTCCAACAACTTTTTTCACAGGTAGCGAGAACGTGTGATACCAGGTTGGCAGGCGTGAAAATGTTTCTTTTGTTAAAAAACTGCTTTTTTAATTTTATCAGAATTACTGCACTGAGAATATGGTGTAACAGTTTTCACTGAGAAATAACTATTAAATTTCACAAATTATAAAGAAATTGAATTAAACAAAGACAACAATAGTATTTTCTTGTAAAATCTTCAGCTCTATTTACAACTTTTACAAAAAAAATGTTTACAAAAATATATATATATTTTTTACAATCTAGGTAGCACTTTAAGGTATATGAACAGTACTAGGCTATATAACATTTATTAATCTTAGTTAACGCTATCAATTCATTTTTAAAATCAAACGTTGTTTGACATGAAAAATGTTAACATGCACTGTTAAATACCATGATCAAATGTATTTTTATTAACAAAGATGAATAAATGCTGTAAAATATATTGCTCATTATTATTCCTTGTTAACTAAGTTAACAAATGAGACCTTATTGTAAAGTGTTACCCTATAAAATTAAAGTTTTTATTAATAAAAAGTTAAAAGTTAAATTATGTTAATGCATATGTTACCTATGTTAGGTATCTACTGTGCCATTAGCGACTTCTGAGGTGCGATCGGATCTTCAGTCATCACATATACTGCACCGCAAGATACGAATGTCCCCTTTGTGGCGAATCATGGGGTTCAAACCATATGGAGCGTACTGCCATGACAACATAGAGTGCACTACAGGATTATGCAGGTACGTCACTGCTGCCATCCATCTGCTTTCATCAAGTCCTAAAACTGCCCTATTTGAAAACTGATTATATTTTCTACCCCCAGGAATGGTCATTGTTCTTTTAATGAGCCTGTTCATTCATAGCGGAGTGGAAGACTGAAATATATTCATTTATGAGTCAACCCAATTAATATATACTATTTTATGCCATAGCAGTGTGTGAAGGCTATGTTGCAAGCACTTTAATTTTTTAACTGTATGTAGTGCAGTATTATGTAGTGCATATGGAGAAGTTTCACTTGAAAAGTTACATTGGTTTCACTGTAGATGTTTTATATTCAAGACATTTAATAACACTATTTATGGTCATTATCATATTGGGGTTTGTATTTGACTTGCCCCAAACTTTAATTCTACAATACAATACTGTAAGTGCATTGTAATTAAAAAGCTGTATTAATCTGTAAAAGCATCTGTTTTAATTTGTAGACCATTTTAAGAGCTGTAATATATATGTATAAAATAATGTGATATTTGATATAAAGTACTGTATTTGATATGCTATGTGGGCATACAGAAGGCCTCAGTAGTGACACTTAAAATCAATACTAGGCATAGTGCCTGTAAGAGAACGTGCACAGTTGCACACATCTTTCTCATGATGGCTTGAGTTCTCTGAAAAGCCAGTTCTAATGACAAAGGCCCCTGAAGTTAGCAAGAGGAGTATTTGCACAAGAATGTACTGTAACAGACCGATGTCATTGTACTGTGAACGACCTCCACATGTACCCAGATTGCATGTCCTTTTCTAACATGAAAGAGCAAAGTTTATGTTTGTCAAATAAAACTCTAAAAATACCTCTGTTTCTGTAACAATAATTCCATTCTTTTAGTTTATGCTTTTTTAACTATTGTTGTGATATACAATTGTGTTACAATTGTGATGTGTTTATGCATATTTTCGAAGCACGTAGCATACAAAAAACTTTTGAAAACAAACAAAAATGTCCCTTAAATCAAACATATTTATTATTGTTTTAATAATTAACTCCATAAGCCCAACAATATGCAAATTTACTATCACATATGCTGAAATTTAGTTTAACAGCCCAATGATTTTTTTGCTCTAGGGGGCCACAAGTGACTGTGTCTGTATAAGTGATTCGTTCAATCAAACCCATTCCTTATGGAACAAAACACAACTCTTGGCTGATTCTGCTGATTGACTTCATTTGGAACTATTTTCTTTGCTGGAGCAACAATTGGCAAATCTCACTTTTAACTTGTTCTTTATTGAACTATTGCTGGGGGCATAAGCGTAATTTGCGGGTGGGACATGTCCCCACCACTTTTTGCCAGGGTCGATATTGTCCCCACCACTTTTTGAAACATCTCGCGGCACGGATGTATAATAATACAAAAGAAACATCTCTAGTTTATTAACAATTCGTTCGTTTGTGTTAAATAATAGGCGATCCGGCGCTGGGATGTGTTGTTTTTGAAATCACGTTGAGTGCTCGTTGCCGCTGTTATCAGTGGCGCAACAGTTTTCTCTTTGCGCTCGTGCACAGTGCGCAGTCTTCACACGGACGAGCGCTTCAATCTATCGATGTTGCGTCCGCAGACTCTATTCGTTCCGGTGAAATCACAAACAAAATGCACATAAACGTGTCTCTGCTCTTGATAAACAATCACTGATGAACATCTTTGGTTTTATTGAGAAAAAAATAAAATAAATACCACGAGGGCGGATTAGACCCCACAACCTCTGGCATGCGGAACAAAAGCTCTACCTCTAGTCCATCAGGACAATCTAATGGTAGGTGCAGATTTACGTATTTACTGACTAATGTAAATACTTTCGAGACTAACTATATTATATTATAGTAGATGTAAGGACGAAACTATCATATTAAACATGAGGTCTATGTCAATAAATTTTGTGCATTTATTATTATAATGATACACTCCCGACACACACATTCCTGTCCCACCCACTTTTTAAAACAAAGTTACGCCACTGGCTGGGGGTAGGCCTGCATTACAAGTAATGTGGGTTAAGTAATCAGATTACTTTCAAGTAACTAGTAAAGTAATGCTTTATTTTTAAATTTACAACAAAATATCTGAGTTACTTTTTCAAATAAGTTAGTGCGGAGGCGTTGTGTGTAAACATGATGGTTATTTTAGATCTAGACTAAATGTGAGCAGGCATTTACTCATCTCACTTGCACAAAAACAGATTCAGTATTCCTCAAAATGAATAAAAACAGTGAAATGCAACCTCAGAAAGTTACAAAAACGTGCTCTAATTAAATATGTTTAAAAAAACATATTATTTATGTATTTAATCTCACTTTATTAACCAATGTCTTTGCTGCTGACCTTTGATGATCCAATCTAACCATAGTAATAAGCAAACATCCCATTAGATAAACATCACATTTGTTTCATTTTTGATTTTATTGTTGAAGAGTTGCGCCTTCTACTGTACAGGCGTGAATTTGCATTTCCTTCAGCCTGAAGCTTATTAATTCCAGTTACCTATGGTGTGAAAAGGCCTTTACATTTGCCAAAAATAGAATAACTTTTTTTGTTTATTAAAACAAACAAACAAACAAGCCCAGCCCAGATGTGAAAAAGTAACGCAAAAGTAACGCAACACATTACTTTCCATAAAAAGTAACTAAGTGATGCAATTAGTTACTTTTTTTAACGCAATATTGTAATGTATTACTTGTAAAAGTAACTTTCCCCAGCACTGATTTTGTGTAGTACAAAAATAAATCTGACTCGCAATCGTGCTGTTGATGTGAATGAATCAGCATGGCTAAATAGGCTGAATCGTTTTGTAAACAACAACAGAAGCTACATCGTCTTCATATCAGTGGTATAGTTGTTGATTCAACATTTTGCTAAGTGTGTTGCATTATATATGTTATGTTATTTTTAAATGTGTTTTAATTTGTATTATTGTTTTTATTGTATTTTAATTATGGATGAAAAATTGTGCCTGTAGCTATAAGACAGCGTGCGCCTCAACACCAGTTACGCCATCTGATGTAACAGATACTACTGAATTACTCGTCTTTGACATTTACCTACCTCACATGTACGGTACTTGATACTTGTCCACTGGCAGCTAAGACACAGTGCTAGTGAGACTGTAGAGCTAAACTGCATTTAGAAAGCAACTATAATGAGAAGTCGCAGTAATTCTGGAGTGAAACTCGACAACTATGCCAGAACTTTGCAACAGACAATCCTCTGTCACCAGGTAAGCCAAAAAATCTCACTTTCACTGATTATAAGAGAGCAGCCCGTGCTGTGTTGACATCCTAACAGCCCTTGTGAAAAAGAAGTACGCTACACTTTAGCATCATTTTAAAAAGAGTAGATGTACTTATTACGGAAAAAAATAATATACTTAGGTGGAAACTGAATGTTATGTTAGTAAATGTTAACTGAGATTAATAACTGCTGTAGAAGTATTGTTCACGGTTAGTTCATGTTAAATAATGTAGTTAACTTATGCTAACAAATGAAACCTTACTGTAAAGTGTTACCAAAATATACTTTAATGTCATTTCTATTGAAACTTCTGTCATGTATTTAAATACATTTGTAATTACAATTTTGTACATTTAACTTTAAATATAATGTTGAACAACACACTACAGTTAAAATTATAATCAGGTAGGCCTACTTTACATGTGCTTTAGTTAGCACATCAAAATATATGTACTTCTTTAAAGCATAACAAAATTATTTAAAAAGTCTTTTAAAGTGAAAGCTTTATTTGTCGTTACTTGTAAGATTTTAAGTATGCACTACAAGGGCACATTCAATAATTAAATTAAACACACTTCATTTTCACAAGAGAGTTTACAGTTTGAATTTGGGTTATCAAGCATTTGAGAATATTTTATAAAACGAATCATACATGTTTAATGGGTTAGTTAATGGGTTGGTTCAAGACATCGTTAAAATAGTCCATGTGACTACAGTGGTTCAACCTTAATGTTAAAGTGACAAGAATACTTTTTGTGCGCAAAAACAAAACAAAAATAATGACTTTATTCAACAATATCCTCTCTTCTGTGTCATTCTCTTACACTATTTACTTTCAGCGCTTCCAGGTTCTATGTCAGAACGGCGAATCATTATCGGCCGGCTCCTCATCAGCATCACACGCATGAGTCGTGCTGCTCACGTGAACAGCCTCGGCCTATACTGAGCCGGCGTCCGGGCGTGAACACGGAAGCGCTGAACTGCGTTCACTACGTCAACAGCGCATGGCAACAGTTCAATAAAGTTTTTGTTTTGTTTTTGCGCACAAAATGTATTCTTGTCGTTTCATTACATTAAGGTTGAACCACTGTAGTCACATCGAATATTTTAACGATGTCTTTAGTACCTTTCTGGACCTTGAAAGAGGTTGTTAAATTGCTGTCAATGGACGAGTCAGATACCTCTCGGATTCCATCAAAAATATCTTAATTTGTGTTCCGAAAATGAACGAAGGTCTTATATGTGGAATGACATGAGGGTGAGTAATTAATGACAGAAATTTCATTTTTGGATGAACTAAACCTTGAAGGCAACAGGACTGTGCTAAAGTAAAATTACTCATTATGAAAGAGAACATTTAA
This sequence comes from Ctenopharyngodon idella, assembly GCF_019924925.1. NCBI lineage: Eukaryota > Metazoa > Chordata > Actinopteri > Cypriniformes > Xenocyprididae > Ctenopharyngodon > Ctenopharyngodon idella. The sequence goes on along the minus strand of NC_067240.1, from coordinate 18,407,449 downwards.
AACACAGACATAGAATTTAAAGTATCACATGCTTTAAATGTTACTGGCCAGGCTATTGGTGAGACTTTAAATCACATAAATATAATTAATTCTAGTATGATAGACCCTCAGGATAATGACTTATATGGTTCCTTATAATATTTTGCAGGATCCGGTGACAGGGTTACTCCCAGGAGATGAGAAGTTACCTCATGCCTGGGTTAGAGACAATGTGTACTCCATCTTGTCTGTGTGGGCTCTGAGTCTGGCCTACAGGAAGAATGCAGACAGAGATGAAGACAAAGCCAAAGCCTATGAACTGGAGCAGGTTGGTTCATGCATACATAGTGAGTTGAGATACAAGCAAAACTATACAATTTTGTCAAAGGGCATCGGAGACCATGTCTGCCCATGTCCCAGACATTTAATATTTTCTGCTCATTAGTGTTTGTGTCTGGGAGACCATGTAAAATGCCAGAGGGCAAATCATTTGGCTCATGTTTCTTTCATGGTCATAGCAGATGGAGAGGATAAGGTCACGGTCAAGGCTCACTGCTCTCTTTCTCTCCCTCTTTTTCTCTGTCTCTTCTCATTCTGTAGAGCGTGGTCAAACTCATGCGAGGGTTACTGCAGTGTATGATGAGACAGGTATGGATAAACAACATATCTCATTCCATTATATGCAAATAAATATTTCAAGATTCTGATTGAATCTGAACAAATCCTGCTCATTTTGGGCAGTAAATCTGAAGCATACGGTGTAGATAATGTTTTGCAGTAAGTATTAAGTCAAACATTGTGGTGATCATTTCAAATTATTTTTCTCATTGCAAATGCAATTGCTTTGCAGAAGAACATAGACTACTATTCAAAAGTTTGGAATCAGTAAGATTTTTTTTTGAAGTCTCTTATGCTCACCAAGGCTACATTTATTTGATAAATAAATACAAAAAAGGAAAAAAAAGAGTAAAACAGTAACATAAAATAATATTTTAAAATAATATGTCTTCCTGACATGGTAATGCTCCATTTTTGGCAGCCATTACTCCAGTTTTTCAGGATTCTTTGATAAACAAAATGAGGAAAAAACTATTCATTTAAAATAGAAATCTTTCTTAACATTATAAATGTCATTTCAGATCAATTTATTATGTTCAACTCATGAATAAAAGTATTAATTTCTTTCTTTCTTTCAAAAAAAAAAAAAACCTCATAGTGATCACAAACATTTAAATGCTAATGTGCTTGTTTTTATAAAATCAGTTCATGTTACATAATAATATAATAACATAATGAATATAGTTGAATTTGCTCTGAACAGTTTTGTCTAATAAATACCATTTCTTTCTGACCTGAATCACAGTCTCTGTTCCACAATGACAACCCCATTACCATTTTGAGACATTACTTAATTACTCAGAGGCAATGAATTTTCTCTCAGAGTGTATTGAACTCATTAAGGTTTAGAGTGCATTACAGTGCTTAGCGATTGTACACAAGACTGTCTTAAAATCTTGGCTTGACTATTGTCACCACCACAGCTCTCATTTTTACTGGCTTATTGACAATGAAGTGTGTGTTTGTGTTTCTTTAAGCAAAAAGAATATTACAATTATATATAAGCTATATACATAAAAAATTATTTTAATCATAGCAAACAGGTCAACATACATATTAGAATTATATTAGAGATTGTGAGCTCCATACTGAAATGTGACACACTTTATTAGTGCGCCACTCATGTCTGGGCACACAAAGTGGTTTACAATAACACACACACACACACACACACACATATATATACATTTATATACAGTTGTGGTCAGAATTATTGGCACCCTTGATAAATATGATCAAAGATGACTGTAAAAATAAATCTGCATTGTTTATCCTTTTGATCTTTAATTCATAAAATTAGCAAAAATCTAACCTTTCATTGAAGGAAAAGAATTGAACGCATTATGAAGGGTGTGAATTATTGGCACCTCTTTATCAAGGGTGCCAACAATTCTGACAACAACTGTATATTAGAGATGTGCCGATACTAAATTTCTCCACCAATACCAATAGCCGATTATTTAGAACGATATCTGTCGATACCGGTTAACGATACCGATAGATTCTGCCTTTTATATAGGGTTCTGCCTTTTATACCTTCTTTTAAACTAATGATAATTTCATTATAATTAATAATTATTCATTATATTTTTAATTATTATATTTTGAAAAAAATGCAAATAAAAACTTTATTCTCTCCATTTCATCAACTTGTTTCAGAGTAACTGGTATCAGTTATAAACAAACACTTTACTCAAATGAATATGAACACACATTAACTGAATTCTGAAGATTAAATTGATATTTCTTAACTTTCTGAATGTTATTAATTCATATAATTATTATTAATATTGAACATCAAACTGGTTTCTTAGCATTTTCTTCACACAAAGCCCAAATGCAGTGCTTTTTCCTGACAAGCCGGCTGGCCCTTTGGCGTTGTATAGAATTGTATACTTTGCCTACAAACTTCAGGCATTCTATATTTTCCCTAAGCATTCTATACAATGCCGGATTTCACACATTGCCGGTAACATATGTTCATATATATATATATATATATACAGAATAAAATGGCATATCAAATGTAACTTGTCTCAAAAGTCAGAAAGATTACTGGGTCTAAATGCAGATAAAAGATGTTTAATGGATCAAACATGATACATATTTTATGACTTGACCATGCTAACCATGACATGAAACATATCCAAATAACTACATGAAAACATTAACTTTAGAGGAAGCAAACAAACAATAATCCACAAAGAGTGAGGCTAGACAACAAAGAACACCTGGAACTAATTACAAAGAACAAAAGAACTACAAAACTACAAATGAATGAACAAATGAATGGCAAATTTCTAAATAAAAAACATGATACAGACCACAGGATCCTGACAATGACATAATCAGGCAAAATAATGAAGGAAAAATGCAAAATGCAAGCATAATTCAAAATAAACAAAATAAAGAATATTGTGCCTATCATGTGTCATCCTTAAAAAAAAAAGAATTAAATGTTATGTTCAGTTCAGTTCAGTTATGTTCAAGAAGGATGCTGCATGTGAACCAGCCTTGGTCACAGAAGCAAACAGAAACCTTCTGTACAGTAACTCTGATTCTGTATTCAACTTTCAGCTTGATAAGGTGGAGAAGTTCAAGTACAGCAAAAGCACCGACGATTGCCTTCATGCCAAGTTCCATTCAGGAACGTGTGCCACTGTAGTTGGTGATCAGGAATGGGGTCATCTACAGGTGGACGCTACCTCCATCTTCCTGCTCTTCCTGGCCCAAATGACAGCATCAGGTCAAATTTAACTTATCACAAAAAAAGTGTCTAAATCTTTTGCTTGTGTGGAACAGCAGACTAGATTTTCACCACTTTTTATTTGCAGGGCTGAAGATTGTTTATACACGTGATGAAGTCGATGCTGTCCAGAATCTGATCTTTTACATTGAATCTGCGTACAAAGTGGCGGTAAGCACCTTAATGCTGTTCTGATACGGAAGGATTTCATAGGTTTTCCATGGGTATTAAGACTGGAAATGATCCTCAGGATTTTGGAATGTGGGAACGAGGAGACAAGACGAATAAAGGGATCCCTGAGATAAATGTCAGCTCTATTGGAATGGCAAAGGTAATATTTAGCATTTTATTTATAAATTGCATAATCAGTTAAGAATTGGTTTCACGTGTCTAACAAGTGTCAAATAATGATTTCCTCGTGATAAAAAAGCATGACCTCTTACTGCATGTTTATTCAGGCAGCTTTGGAGGCCTTGGATGGACTGAACCTTTTTGGTGCCAAGGGTGGCCCAGAATCTGTCGTACACGCTTTAGCTGATGACATTCAGCACTGCCAAGTAATAAACTAATTTATGATGTCACACATGGGAAGACAGCCTCCATATTATTCAGAGCTTCCAAGCCTCCTGAAACTAACTGAATGTTTTTTTCTTTTTGGATCCTTTACAATAGTCTATTCTCAGCTCCATGCTGCCGAGGGCATCAACATCCAAAGAGGTGGACGCTGGGGTTCTGTCCATCATCTCTTATCCAGCATTTGCAGTTGACGACATTGATATTGTTAATATCACCAAAGAAGAAATCATTTCAAAACTTCAGGTGAATATGGATATCAATAAATCCCTTGATGTGTTTCATGTACTAAGTGTTGAGGTCAGTGTGTGACATTATAGCATTTTTTTTGTGTGATTTTTGTCTCATGAATATGACTTTGTTGATAGTTTAAGACAACAAGCATTTTGCTCCTTAATGACATTTGTTCGAGAAAACATGAAATGAAGCACATAATTCTGGACATTTAAATTTAAAACAGTGTAAATATTTGGGAGGAAAAATCAGAGAACTGTGTAAACAATTTAAGAAAATATATATATTTTTTTCATCTAAATAGTGATATCTTGACATTTGAAGTTCAGTGAAGATATTGACATAATAATTAAACAAATAAAAATATATAAATTATATATTTATGATTTGTTATTATTTTTTAACTTAATAAATTAAATATTTAAAAAAATGTTATTAATTGCTTTTTTAAAGTTTCGACAAACGCTTAATTTTACAGTGTTTATTTACCCCTGTACTGTCTCATAGGGCAGATATGGATGCTGTCGCTTTCTTAGAGATGGACACAAAACTCCCCGAGAGGTAAAACCGTGTATTTGTGAGACAATATGTCATGTCTATGTGTGTGGTTGTCTTTTGTATGGGCATTTGGAGCTTATTCCTACACAATCATTTATTTCTTAGGACCCGAATCGATTGTACTACGAGTCATCAGAGCTGAAGCTCTTTGAGAACATAGAGTGTGAATGGCCACTGTTCTGGACATACCTCATTCTGGATGGCATTTTTATCAACAGTCCAGAACAGGTACAAACAATACACTATAGACAACAGACAATCTGACTATTCTTCAGAAAACAATGCTCTCTTGCTTGTTCCTCTCTTATTTAGGTTCAGGAGTACAGAGATGCTTTAGATGGCATTCTCATCAGAGGGAAGAATGGATTACGTTTGGTCCCTGAGCTTTATAGTGTTCCTCCAGATAAGGTACAATCTGGACACATTTAGTTATTTTTCTATTAATACTAAATCAATAGATTTTGTACTGTTACGAAAAGCCTAAAGCGAAATTCCTGGTTTAGTAATTCTTTGTGGGTTATTCCAAATGAAAATGGCCTTCACCCTGTATGTGTCATTTCATCTAGGTTGATGAAGAGTATGTTAATCCTCACACAGTGGAGAGAGTGCCAGTAGGCAAATGTCCACTGAAATGGGGCCAGTCTCTGTACATATTGGGTAACCTGCTGGCAGAGGTACAGTAAATTCCACAAAAATCGCTCTATATGGTAATGCTGTACTGCAGTGTTTCTCAATCTGTTCCTGGAGGCCCCCTGCACATTTTTTCTCCCTTATGAAAGACACCTGTTTCAACTAATTTATCTTATTAATTTCATTAATATAGTTCAATTGATTTGTGTACATACATTTAAAACTTTGAAAATAAGATTAAATTGAATTAAATTGAGATACATAAAATGAAAAAAAAAAAAACCATAATTTAATATGTAATATATTTAACATATATGTGTATAAAATAGAAAAATGTAAAAAAGTTATGTAAAAAAGTAATAATATCACTGTTTTTTACTATATTTTTGATTAAATAAATGCAGGCTTGATGAACATAAGTGTCTTGTTGGGCAAGGTAGACAAAGATGATGGAGGAGCAGGGAGAGGTGGATCTTAATATCAGCCTTAAAAACTTTATTAATAAACAAAAGAAAGAAGATAATCAAAAATACGGGAATCGCAGGAGTACAAAACGTAACAGCTTTGGCTTAAACTCAAAGACAATACAGGACAATGGACAGAACTAAACTCTAATTTATATGACAGACTTAACCAAAATCAGGTATGCAACATAATTAGTAACCATGACAACAAATGAAGAGCGGGAACAGGAGCAGAACACAGGAAAACAAGGGGATACAAACTAAAAGTCCATAAAACATAACCGGAAGGTGGGTCCTCACCCTGTGAACAGAAACTACACCTTAGTGGAGTGAGGGGGAAAAACAGAAACAAAGTTCATTGGAGGAGGGGCAGGGGGAATGGGAAGAAGAGTCCATGGGGGAGACCATGAGGGAGGAACCAGGGAGGAGATGGAGGAAAGAGCTAGGGAGTGACCCAGAGCAGAGCCATAAGGACGAAGGACCTGGCGGAACCGATGGAGGGAGGAGCCAGGGTGAAGCCAGGAGCCCTACTGACTGAGGTGGAGCCGGGACGGGTTGAGACCCAGGCAGAGCCGAAGAGATAAAGACCCGGGGTGACACTGTAAGCTTGGAGGGCCAAAGAGGTGTTGCAGGCTCGTGGGATCAAGGTGGAGACGGGAGATCAGCAGACTGGGGCTGAGCGGGTGGGAGTGAGGACAATGCTGGAATGGAAGGAAGGAGGAGCCCAGCGGAGCCAGATGGTGGAGGGTTGAGGCACAGCCCTGGAGACCTGGAAGTCCAAGGCGAAGCCAGAACAACTATGGACCAGACAGATTGAGAGTGACTCTTGAAGGACCAGCACCACATCCTCTTGTACCACTGTTTGAAGAATTTATCTTCCAGAATCTGGCAGTAAGTTTTGGGAGTTCATTTTTATTCCATATCTGCAAGACGGACTTTTCAGGATAGAAGATGGACTAAAAATGAACTCCCACACCTTACTGCCAGATTCTCGAAGATAAATTCTTCAAACAGTGGTACAAGAGGATGTGTTGCTGGTCCTTCAAGAGCCGCTCTCAATCTGTCTGTCTATAAAACATATAAAAAAACAGTGTTCATGTATTTTACAACACTTCAGCTTGTGATTCTTATTAAGTGGGGGTCATTTTTTAGCTAACCTAACCTTCTAAGTCTGAGATCCTGACACCTTGCACTTCTGTAGACTCCAGGTAGTTCTGGGAAATGGTGGCACTGGAGACTAAAGGGTTCCTGATGGTTTCACACTCAATTCTTCACCTTAATTCTTAATTACTTTGCAGTTAACATGTGTCTTTTCTTCTCCACCTGTTTTTGTCTGACCCTGCTGACCCAATGAGTGTTTTGCTGTCCATTGGTCATGCCTTAACTTTGGAATTTCTAGTACTGCATTAGTATTGCATCCTTTTCATGAGCATTTAATAATTTTTGACTTTTCAGTCTGAGTTAAATCTCTTTTTTGGATAATTTTGCCTGTAAAAGAAAATCTGCCTAATAATTATGCACACCTGAATATAAGGTGTTTTACATTTCCAGCCTTCGTAAACCGTTATATATCACTTATAAATCATTAAATACAAAATTAATAGTAGTTTTTAAGATTGATGTGGTTTGTAATTGGTGAAATGTGCTTGGAAAAAAAAATATGATCAGAAAATCAACTTGCCTAATAATTCTGCACACGGTGTATATGTGAAATATTGTTGTTTTTGACTTCATAGGGTTTTTTAGCAGCTGGGGAAATTGATCCTCTCAATAGACGCCTCTCCACTATTCCCAAGCCTGATGTTGTGGTTCAAGGTAAGACCTACAGTGTTTGACAGTAGCTAAAACTGGGTTAATCAGTTTAGACTGTGTTTGACATTGAATCTATTACATAAATATTCTATCTCACCATATTTACACTGGCTGTTCTCCATTCTTGTGTTTTCAGTGTCTATCCTGGCAGAAAATGACGAGATTAAACGGGTCCTGCAGAGCCATGGCATTGACTCAGAAACCCTGGAGGACGTTCACCCAATCCGAGTTCAGCCCTCCAGAGTCCTCAGTCACATCTATGCCAGACTAGGTGAACTCAGGGTGGAAGGGATTGTTAATGCAAAAATAAAAATTCTATCATCATTTACGCACCTTTATGTTATTCCAAACTTCGGTAGAAGAAATGGGAGTGAATGGTGAATGGTGAAAAGTGAATGGTGACCATAGAAAGATTTTCAGTAAACAATGAATTCAATTTCAGTCTGTTTCTCACACAAAGTTTTCAAATGGCTTCAGAAGACTTGAAATATAATGCACAAATAGTATGGAATACTTTTATGATGCTTTTGTGGTGCCTTTTTGTCACTTTTTGAGCTTAATAAGCTGGTCCCCAACCACATTTATCATATGAAAAGGATATGTCATTTAAGCGAGAGAGAGATGCAAAATACAAATAAAGACTGAAGGATTTTACTATATTTTGGTCTTTTTTTCAGGGCGTAACCAAAGACTGGGACTGACTGGGCGGCCGTACCGGCGAATTGGTGTGCTGGGAACATCAAAATTCTACATTATTCGCAACACCATCTTTACCTTCACACCCCAAGTAGGTCAGCATGTGAATTCAAATTTGTTGGTGCCTTTTTGAATATTTAGTATCCATTCAGTTAATTTGCTGGTTCTGGTCCTGATCGAATGTGCAGTTTGTAGACCATCATGAGTTTTATCTGGCCCTGGACAATCACATGATTGTGGAGATGCTCCGTATCGACCTCTCCTACCTCTGCTCTCGTTGGAGGATGACCGGCCGACCCACAGTAACATTCCCAATTTCACATGACATGCTCAGTGAGTGAAAAAAATACTTAACGGCCTTAATATGCAGAAAGCAGCTTTATTATTCTAAAAAAAGACTCATTTAGTTTTTGTGCTTCACAGCTGATGACCACAAACAGATTGATCCTGCTGTTTTGGCAACCTTGAAAAAACTACAGGATGGTTACTTTGGAGGAGCAAGGTAATGTATTTAAAGAGGTCAGCACTTGTAATATTTGTTACATACCTGAAGCAGCCCAAAATCAAAAAAGTTTTACATTTCAAGGGTTAAGACTGGGAAACTTTCTGATTTTCTTGACACCTCCTGTTGTGCCCATCTTACATTTATGGACTGTGGTGAGTGAGCCACCAGCTAGCAGCACGTTTAACCAACTTTTTTTTTTTTTTTTTTTGAAAAGACTAAAACCAAAGGGATAATTCATCCAAAAATAAGAAAAATGTCTTTCTTTCTTCTGTTGAACACAAAAGAAGGTATTTGTAAAATGACTCACTGGTCCATTGTAGCTGCTGACTTTCAAAATTTATATATAAAATATTTTGGTTTGTGTTCCACAGAAGAAAGAAAGTCATATAGGTTTGGAATGACATGAGGGTGAGTAATGATGACAGAATTTTCATTTTTGGGTGAACTACAGTACCCTTGTGAAACGAAGTTTGCTTAAATGTCTTGATTTTGCATTTGTAGAATACTTCAAATCTTGAAAGTAGTCACTTAATCACTTTTCTTACGTGAAAGATTACCGACAAACATTCTTGTTTGGAGGGTTAAGTCAGCTGTCTGGGGTTTGTTGGCTGTTGACTTGCAGTTTTTTCCTTTTCTGCATGACATTTTATGTTGAAATGTGTGGCCTGTGGTTGACAGTCAGTCTGTAAGACAGTTTGCCTACCTGCATGGGTGGATTGAGAGGCAATTTTGTGACAGAGCAGTAACTGCTGTCACAGTTTTATATATTGACACATGTGGTGAAATATTCAATCTCGTCTCAAAAGTGACAGAAGACGTGCTCAACCCTCTGAGAGTTTTATTTAATTGTGTGTGTGTGTTTGCAGAGGTGGATGACCTGGCTGTGTATCTGGACCAGTTACTGGCAGTTCCTCAGCAAAGTCCCATTAGTGCCACTAAAGGAGGCCTCAGCCGCTTCAGGGCAGCTGCCAAAAAGACACGGGAAATGGTGTCTCTGGTGCACAAAGCCAGAGAGCTCAATATACACAGTGAGTTCAGAATGGGGCTTTTTAGACAGTCATTTTGCCTTTGCAATGCTCAGAAATAATTCATGATTTTATTTTGACCTCCCCGCAGATGTGCACATGTACCTTCCAACTAAACTTTTCCGTTCGCCAGCACCAAACCTTAATTTGCTGGATAACAAAGGAAAGGTAGATAACACTAAATTACTGGCATTCACTGTGAACATTTAAATAATAATTAGAACAATCATTTGGATGTCTCTTCATAAAAGTATGCTTGATTTTTCATGGAGAAACTGTTTTTAGCGATAATTTAAAACCTTCCAACAATGTGTTTAGTGGTTGTTAGGTAATTGTACACCGATCAGGCATAACATTATGACCACCTTCCTAATATTGTGTTGGTCCCTTTTTTGCTGCCAAAACAGTCCTGGCCCATCAAGGCATGGAGTCCACTAGACCCCTGAAGGTGAGCTGTGGTATCTGGCACCAAGATGTTAGCAGCAGATCCTTTAAGTCCTGTAAGTTGTGAGGTGGAGCCTCCATGGATTGGACTTGTTTGTTCAGCACATCCCACAGATGCTCGATTGGATTGAGATCTGGGGAATTTGGAGGCCATGTCAACACCTTAAACTCGTTGTTGTGCTCCTCAAACCATTCCTGGACCATTTTTGCTTTGTAGCAGGGTGCATTATCCTGCTGAAAGAGGCCACAGCCACCAGGGAATACCGTTTCCATGAAAGGGTGTACATGGTCTGCAATAATGCTTAGGTAGGTGTTACGTGTCAAAGTAACATCCACATGGATGGCAGGACCCAAGGTTTCCCAGCAGAACATTGCCCAAAGCATCACACTGTCTCCATTGGCTTTCCTTCTTCCCATAGTGCTTCCTGGTGCCATGTGTTCCCCAGGTAAGCGACGAACACGCACCCAGCCATCCACATGATGTAAAAGAAAACGTGATTCATCAGACCAGGCCACCTTCTTCCATTACTCCATGGTCCATTTCTGATGCTCATGGTCCCACTGTTGGCGCTTTCGTTGTGGACAGGGGTCAGCATGGGCACCCTGACTGATCTGCGGCTATGCAGCCCCATACACAACAAACTGTGATGCACTGTGTATTCTGACACCTTTCTTTCAGAACCAGCATTAACTTCTTGAGCAATTTGAGCTACAGTAGCTCGTCTGTTGGATCAGACCACACGGGTCAGCCTTCGCTCCCCATGTGCATCAATGAGCCTTGGCCGCCCATGACCCTGTCGCCGGTTCACCACTGTTCCTTCCTTGGACCACTTTTGATAGATACTGATGACTGCAGACCGGGAACACCCCACAAGAACTGCAGTTTTGGAGATGCTCTGACCCAGTAGTCTAGCCATCACAATTTGGCCCTTGTCAAACTCATTCAAATCCTTACGCTTGCCCATTTTTCCTGCTTGTAACATCAACTTTAAGAACAAAATGTTCACTTGCTGCCTAATATATCCCACCCACTAACAGGTGCCGTGATGAAGAGATAATCAGTGTTATTCATTTCAACTGTCAGTGGTCATAATGCTATGCCTAATCGGTGTGTATATCATTTCTGTGATTGCAACCTTAAATTTAAGTACACAGCTAGGTACCTTTGCCATTATTCATATCAAATACTGTTTTACTTCAAAACACAGTCTGTAATGTTGTGATTCATTTCAGAGAGATTAATAGATCTGAAGAATTTATTTTCTGAATAATATCTATATAGAAAAAAATGAAAGGGAAAATTGCTTTCTGGATTTCACAATGAGCTGACTTTTTTCCACTGCAAAGATATCTGAGACACAGGCTCCTCATTCTGTGAACCTGCCCAGAGACGTCAATGGTGGGATTGACTACCTAGCTCTAGTGCAGATGCTGAAACAAAGTCAGAACTTACAGGATCAGGCTGACATTCTCTACATACTCTTCAAAGATAAGTCAGTATCGCCAAAACTATTTGATGAGTTTTGTTAGTCTGTCTCCTAGGAAAGAGCTCTACTGTGGCTGTGGAGGTTATATGAGAATAAATGATGTTGGGATTTCTGTTATAAGGGGAATGGATTGGGACACCAAGCTACATGGGAAAGGTTGGATGGTAAGACGACTACTGAGTGATTTGTATGAAAAGGCAGGAAGTCTGAAACACTGGGGCCTCATTCGGATGATCTCCGGGATGCTACGCAAGAAAGTAGAAGAGCTGGATGCTGTAAGTATCAGCACTGCCACTATTACAATGTCAGATTTCCTGTGTCTTTATGTAAATTAAACAAAATGTTCTCAGACTGTAGTTATTGAATGTTTTCCATTAACAGGCATGCTCAGATTTGCTAATTCATCAGAAACATCTAACAGTTGGCCTTCCTCCTGAACCAAGAGAGAAAACTATTTCAGCGTGAGTACACACAGATATGTCTATATTCTTGTTTACCTGTTCATACTACAGTCTTTGTCTCTCTATAGTCCTGTGCCTCCAGACAAGCTGGCAAGGCTGATCGATGAGGCTAGTGAGAACAACCTCACCATCGCCATTCTCACTCAGGTTAGAGCTGAAGGTCAGATCCACATCTCAACCTTGTATGTTTTAATTCCACTGACACTTGTATACGCTCCTGGCAGGAGATAATGGTGTATCTGGGTATGATCATTCGAACCCAGCCGAAAATCTTCAGTGAAATGTTCCGCCTCCGCATTGGCCTCATTCTTCAGGTCATGGTCACTGAGCTCGCCCAGTCCCTCAGCTGTTCAGGTATCTCAGATCCTGTTTCATTAAAACTCATTTAACATGCAGTAAACAATTTTGTTTATTCTTATTTATTTCATATTTATTACAATAAAGTATAAAAATAATGTGATTAAAAGATATGAAAAATAAAACAATATATGGATTTCTAAAGCCACTTTTTGTAATGTCCGTTCACGTACAATGTCTTAGAATTGTCTTCCTCTGGAGGATTTCTCAACAAATATTGATATACACTACAGTTTATGTCACTTATACTCATCTAGGCTGCATTTATTTTATTACAAATTCAGTAAAATAGTAATATTGTGAAATATTATTGCAATATAAAATAATGTTTTCTATTTAACCCTTTTTGAGCATAGATCTGAACCTAAATGGTTGTAATTCATGAATGTTTTGGAATAAAGACCTAAGGTTGGTTTATTTTAAAGAAGACACTCATATTATTACATATTATTATAAAAAAAAAAGTTTTTAAAAGAAGTTTAATGTACTGAACTAAAGATATATATTTTTTAATTTTATAACATACATATTTTACAAAATAAGCTATTTAAATGGTTTTTAAAATGAATTTAAAATGGTTTTCACAGGATGAATTTTGAGTGTTTAAGCTTTGGAATGATACCTAATTTATGATGATTACTAAAATGTGTGATAGGATACAAGGACACAGACAGTTAACAGGCAAATTATTTTAAAATGTAATTTATTCCTGTGATGGCAAAGCTGAAATGAATGGAAAGTTCTTTGACGAATAGAAAGTTCAAAAGAACAGTAATTATTTGAAATGGAAATCTTTTGTAAAATTATAAGTGGTTTTACAGTCACTTTTGATTCATTTATTGCATTCTTGCTGAATGTAAGTACTAATTTCTTAATGTACTGACCCAAAACGTCTGAACGGTAGTGTATATAAGATTAATTAAATTTACCATGTAATTAAATCAATGTTTGAATCAATTGACAACCCTAGTATATATTATTTTAGTCCAGCCATAGAGAAACATATTGGTCATTTTTTTAGGTGAGGAGGCTACAGAGAGTTTGATGAATATGAGCCCATCTGAGATGAAGAACCTGCTGCTTCACATTCTCAGTGGCAAAGAGTTTGGAGTTCAAAAAAGTGGTAAATATATTCATCCATTGCCAGCATCATACTTCATCCATTAGGTCTGTGAATTTGCATTTATCATTTGTATATTTGTACCAGTGCGCTCAGCAGGAAATGTGGTCAGCTCTGCAGTCAGTATCCAGGATAAGAGCAAATCCAGCTTCACCAAAACTGAAGTGAAAGTTGCAAGTAAACGGGGTGGTGATATCAAACTGGTGAGAAAATGCTTGGGATTAGGATGGTTTTGTCTCAGTCTAATTGCAGTAGATTAACACCAGCCACTTTTTCTGTGTCCTTTAGTTTGTGTCCGTCCATTCACTGGATATTGGAAACATTGAATCAGGGGTAAGTGGATCACAGGCAAACATGCCTTTACTTCTTTTCCAAGCTTGAGCTATGTCTTTATAAGTGTTATCAATCTGATTGTTTTCCAGAGATACAGACTTCCATCCATCGAGTCATTTCAGGGATCATTAGGAGCCACGTTGGTGCGTGACAGCAGACATGGCCAGTGGCTTCGGCGCAGACGTCTAGATGGAGCTCTCAACAGAGTCCCTGTTGGATTCTATCAGAACGTCTGGAAGATTCTGCAGAAGGTGAGTGGGACACATTACAATGAGTGCCGAGGCCAGGTTTGTCAAGCTTATGCTTCAAATTAAAAGAATTTTTTTTTCTTTTAATTAACAGTGTAATGGGCTGTCCATTGAGGGCTTTGTGCTTCCATCCTCAACCACAAAAGAGGTAAACAACTTAAAGGATTAGTTCACTTCAGAATTAAAATGTCCTGATAATTTACTCACCCCCATGTCATCCAAGATGTTTATGCCTTTCTTTCTTCAGTCGAAAAGATTTTGAGGAAAACATTCCAGGATTTTTCTCCATATAGTGGACTTCAATAGGGTACAATGGGTTGAAGGTCCAAATTGCAGTTTCAATGTAGCTTAAAAGGACTCTATACGATCCCAGCCAAGGAATAAGGGTATTATCTTGCGAAACGATCGGCCAAAAAAATTGAAAAGTTTATATACTTTTTAACTACAAATGCTCGTCTTGCACTGCTCTGCGATGCGCCACGCATTATGCAGTCACATTGGAAAGGTCACGCGTGACGTAGGCGGAAGTACCGATCCAGTGTCTACAAAGCGACCGTGCAAAGACTAAGTGAAACGCTCTTTACAAAAAAAGGTAAAACAACGATGTTGGATGATTTTGAAGTTGGAGGAGAAAATAAGTTTTTCGCCCTACCACTGTACTTCCACCTATGTCACATGTGACCTTTCTAACGTGATTATGTAATGCGTAGTGCATCGCAGAGCTAGTGCAAGATGAGCGTTTGTTTTTTAAAAAATATATAATTTTTTTTAAGACCCTTATTCCTCGTCTGGGATCATGTAGAGTCCTTTGAAGCTGCACTAAAACTGCAATTTGGACCTTCAAGCCATTGTACCCTGGTGAAATCCATTATATGGAGAAAAATCCTGGAATGTTTTCCTCAAATTTATTTTCGACTGAAGAAAGAAAGACAAAAACATCTTGGATAACATGGGTGTGAGTAAATTATTAGGACATTTTAATTCTGAAGTGAACTAATCCTTTAAAGCCATAAAATGCAGTGATATTTTAGACTTAATTTCACAGAATGATAATAAAATAGTGCCATTTCTAGATGACTCCCGGTGAAATAAAGTTTGCCGTACATGTGGAGACGGTGCTGAACCGCGTTCCTCAGCCTGAATACCGGCAGTTGTTGGTGGAGGCCATCCTGGTTCTGACCATGTTGGCTGAGGTGGACGTCCAGAGTTTGGGTGAAGTCATTCAGGTGGAGAGGATTGTACAAATGGCCAGTGACATGTTCTACAATGATCAGGTTAGCTCTTTGAGGAGGGTTCTTTATATTCCTTATTTTGCAGTGCAATATTGCAATGTTATCACATGCAACTGACTAGCAATAGCAATAGAAACTGCATTTGCACAGGGATTTCATAGAGTCATTAACATTAATGACTGAATTCTGTTTCTGCAGAAAGAACTGGGTGCTGATGAAAGTCTCCTTGAGAGAGATCACATGACTGGCATCTGCAGGCTGCTCTATGACAGCGCTCCCAGTGGCCGCTTTGGAAGCATGACCTACCTTTCTAAAGCAGTGACTAGCTATGTTGAAGACTTTCTTCCCAGTGGAGCTTGTGCCCTTCAGTGAAGCTCCAGACTGAAGTATCACATTTTAAAGGATTAGTTCTCTTCAGAATTAAAATTTTCTGATAATTTAATCACCCCCATGTCATCCAAGATGTTTATGTCTTTCTTTCTTCAGTCGAAAAGAAATTAAGTTTTTTGAGGAAAACATTCCAGGATTTTTCTCCATATAGTGGACTTCAATGGCTACCAACAGGTTGAAGGTCCAAACTGCAGTTTCAATGCAGCTTCAAAGCACTCTACACAATCCCAGCCGAGGAATAAGGGTCTTATCTAGTGAAACCATTGGCCATTTTCTAAAAAAAATAAAAATGATATACTTCTTAACCACAAATGCTCATCTTGCACTGTTCTGTGATGCGCCACGCATGACGTAATCACGTTGGAAAGGTGACGCATGACGTAGGCGGAAGTACCGATCCAGTGTTTACGAAGCGAACATGCAAAGATTAAGTCAAACGGCCTTTACAAAAACAGTTTTATCCCTTATCTGGGATTATGTAGAGCCCTTTGAAGCTGCAATTAAAACCGCAATTTGGATCTTCAACCCTTGGTAGCCGTTGAAGTCCACTATATGGAGAAAAATCCTGAAATGTTTTCCGCAAAAACTTTTCAACTGAAGAAAGAAAAACATAAACATCTTGGATGACATGGGGGTTAGTAAATTATCAGAAAATTTTAGTTCTGAAGAGAACTAATCCTTTAAATGTAGATAATAAGGTATTATTAATCTATGTAGACATTGTTGTGAGAAAATAGTGAGTAAAAAAGTCATTTTGTCTTTTGCGAACAAGTCAAGTTAAATGCGAAGTGTGCTACTTTTGCAGTGGTGTAAAGTATTTGAGAATTTTTTACTGAGTATCAAAGATATTAGCAACTTTTACTCTCTACTTGACTGCATTTTTGGAATTAGTATATGTACCTTTTACCCCTAATATATTTGTGATGAGTAATGTAATTACTTGTTACATTATGCATGGCACCTAACTTTTTCTGCAGCATTTTATTTCTGCTACACAAGAAGTGATATCGCCTTCTAAAGGGCATTGAAGGTACTATATTTTGTGTGTTTTGCCCTTACTCACCCAAACCTATCAACAATGCTACTTTATGCGAATGTGAGTGCATTGCCAGGTAGTTGATGAATCGCAGGTGTTCCATATATGAGATGAGCCGTTTGAAAGTAGCCATGTATTCTGGAGTTTTCTTTTAAGTTTCTGTTGAAAAAGTGCTTGGTTTGTGTGGTTGCAATCAAGATGTAGGCTGTATCCAAAATAGCCCCTTATAGAGTGCTACAGTGATGACACATTTTTGTTGGCCAGACCAGAAGTTAGCATCACCCTGGTTGATTTTTCCATTGGATTGTAGATAATTGCAGAAAATGAGCTCTGTGACCAACAAAAATACATGATAATCTTCACAAATGAACAACTTTTATGAATTTTGAAAACTAAATACAGTTGCCAGAAGTAAAAAGCTAGGCTATAAATGAACTACACCATGGTCAAATGACTTCAGTGTCACCACCACTAAGCTTCCGACAACTCTTTCAGTCTTTATTTAAAAAGCTTTTTCCCTGAATGTTTGAGTAAGAATAGTCTGCAAGAGCGCAAGGTTTGTGAAAGCAGACTAGTGAGTATATGACTTTTACTCTTCATGGTGACGTATAACGTCTCTGACATCCACTGTTGTCCCATTTAGCCATTTGTTAAAAAATCTTTTTCAAGACAAGTAAAAGCTTTTTAAAAAATCACAAATGGGTATTATTGCTGTATTTTATGTCACAGAATAAAAATTGAAAATAACTTGAGCTTGTCTTAACCTCAGACCTTATTTCAGGCATTTAACTAAAAAAACCTATTGACTTCAGAACAATGGAACCGAAATAGTGATAAATATCACTGTTCCCTACATTATTCCACTAATATAGTCAACTATAAATGAAAATGAGTGAGTGAATTCGTGCAGGAATGTATTCTCTAGCGTCTAGCCGTTGAGTGTGCATTGGCTGTGAGTGCACTTGATAATGTTCAATACTTTGGTTTTGGACATCACTAAAAACGACTGTCTCCTCAAATAGTGCACCATATAAGGGTATAGGGGGCGATTTTGGACACAACCATAGTCATCGCCTTGGTATCTTACGTGCACTTTTTGCCAGATGTTGAATAAATGGTATCATTTCCATACAGAAACATACTGCTGTATTTTACTTTAATCCAAACAGCCATACCTTACCATACCTGAATGAGGCATTACAAGTCATGTAGAAACAAATCGAACTTTTAAGGTGAAATCCAAAATGTTTGGGGACGAGACAAATGTACGAAAAGTGACCTGTACACATTTCTCCAAGACTCAAGAAATTGAGATGCCATCCGCTGTGGCACAATCAACATTGACAGTGGTTGATTCGAAACACTATTCAGGCAATGTGCATACAAAACCGTGGCTTGGTTTAGACATTATAAACATTGATTCAAGTGTGCACAATTACAACAATCACTTTTCCAAACGGGGGGGAAGGGGAGGGGCTTGACATCATGACAACTTTTGCATTCCACTGCAATTCACTGTACACTGTCATTCCGTTTGCATCAGCCAGTGACATCATCAAAGAGGGCTGCCTAAAAACACTAAATTTTGACACTTAGAAATTAAAGGTAACATGTAAAATGACGGAGGACTGTTATGTCGCTGGATGGAGGGAGTATGTTACAAACACACGGGCTAAGGGTTAAAATGCCACATGAACATCTTCAGTCTCTTTGAGCCATCTGAACCATTTTTCATGTCTGCCTTGCCATTTTTGGTTTTGGATTGGTTGATGTTTTTCCTCGGGCGTATGTATCAGTTCAACATGCTCCTCAGTGCTACATGAAGTGCATCTGGAAAAAAGGCATCTTATTATCACAAGTCACAAGCAGAGGTACGTATAGAAAAAGGATTTAAAGGGATAGCTCACCCAAAAATGAAAATTACCCCATGATTTACTCACCCTCAAGCCATCCAAGGTGTATATGACTTTCTTCTTTCAGACGAATACAATCGGAGATATATTTAAAAATATCCTGGCTTTTCAAAGCTTTATAATGGTAGTGAATGGGGGGCCCGATTTTGAAGCCAAAAAAAGTGCATCCATCCATCATAAAAGTACTCCACGTTGCTCCGAGGAGTTAATAAAGGCCTTCTGAAGTGAAGCAATGGGTTTTTGTAAGAAAAATGTCCATATTCAAAACTTTATAATCTGAAATAACTAGCTTCCAGCTAACGACTGTACGCATACTGCGCAAGTTGACTTGCACCACAAGAGTAACCCCTGATGCGATGTATAATGTAGGATGTAGGAGTAGCGCAAGCTTAGACGTCTCTTGCTGTTCAAATAAATAGGGCTGTGCAACAAACTGAAGCTTCTCTTATTTCAAAATCATCCAACATTTTAAAGGGGTGCTTGATTATGATTTCACTTTTTTAACTATAGTTTGTGTGTAATGTTGCTGTTTGAGCATAAACAACATCTGCAAAGTGACGACGCTCAAAGTTCAATGCAAAGGGAGATATTTTCTACAACAAATGGCTGGTAGGAACTACAACAAGCTTCTTCCCAGGTTAGTGACATCACTAACCCTAAAATTTACATAAACCCTGCCCCAGGGAACACACAACAAAGGGGGTGAGGCCACGTTGGGCTGCTTTAGAGAAGAGGAAGAGTTGTTGTAGTATAGTGTTGTTGCCATGCTGTAATTTTACACCGGACTGCTTCACAAACGAGGGTCAATTCAACGCTAGATTTGCAGAAAAGATTAACATGACGCACATGCTAGTCGATAAGTTGAATCAACTCCACAGCAACTACATAAATTTATCCACTAACCGTTCAGAAAAGTCCAGTTGCATTCTTAAAGTTGTAACTTCTTCAGACTCCAGTTTGAACAATATAAGGCTGAACACCGTTACTGACAATCGTCATTTTGGCTGTGTGAGATTCTCCAGCTTTGTTGTTGTTGAGCAACTGAAGTGCAAGCTGTTAAAGCTCCGCCCTCTTCTGGAATGCAGGCTGGGAGCAGCAGCTCATTTGCATTTAAAGGGACACACACAAAAACGGCATGTTTTTGCTCACACCCAAATAGGGGCAAATTTGTCAAGCTATAATAAATGATCTGTGGGGTATTTTGAGCTTCACAGACACATTCTGGGGACACCAGAGACTTATATTACATATTGTAAAAGGGGCATTATAGGTCCCCATTGAAATTTCTAGTTTTAGACTTCTAATTCGTGACCGGTGTTTGCTCTATCCTCTGCAGCTTTCGCGTTCGTCATTATGTCATGCATCAGGTCAGGGGTTACTCTTCCACCACAAACTGATGTGTATGGCTGTTTGTCGGAAGCTAGTTATTTTAGATTATAAAGTTTTAAATATGGATATTTTTCTTACAAAAACCCATCACTTTGCTTCAGAAGGCCTTTATTAACCTCCCCGGAGCCGTGTGGAGTACTTTTACGATGGATGGATGCACTTTTTTCAGGCCCCCCATTCACTGCCATTATAAAACTTGGAAGAGCAAGGATATTTTTAAATATATCTCCGATTGTGTTCATCTGACAGAAGATAATCATATACACCTAGGATGAGACAATTTTTGAAAGAACTAACCCTTTAATGTAATCAGTTAGGACACTTTTGGGCAGGAGTACCTGAGCTCCAGGGATTGGGGTGAAAGGATTGGTGGTGCGGAGGATGGGCTGGTTATATATCACAGGCTGGGGGGCCATCAAGGGCATTGACCCCATCTGCCCCACAGGAGGAGGAATCTACAGAGAAATAGAAAGTTCAGCATTAGTGTTATACTTGTGGAGATTTTTTGGTCAGTAATATTTTTTCCTTTTCCATTCTTTCCAGAGGCTTCATGATAATCACGATATAGCTTAACATACTACAACAACTACTACTAATGATTATTCATATTTACATCAGCAAATGTGTCGCTAAATTATTTAAATATTAATTTAAAATCTCAGAAATGTTTCTTAAGCAGCAAATCATCATATTAGAAAAATTTCTAGATCATGTGACACTGAAGACTGTAGTAACGATGCTGAACATTCAGCTTTGCCGTCACAGGAATAAATGAGATTTTATTTAAAATTAAACAGTTTAAATTACAATATTTCACAATTTTGCTATTTTTTACTGTATATTTGATCAAATAAATGCAGACATTTAAAAACCGAACCCATACTTCTGATCAGTAGTGTATAAAATAGTTATGAAAATATATTGAACCCCGAACATTAAGATGCCAAGATTATCAAGCTGACATGATGATGGTGCATTCAACTTTTCAAGCACCAACGCAGGCCTCAGCCAATCAGATCGTCTTATGCAAATACCCTTGTGCAGAGCTAGCCAAATGCGTTCATGCAACACCAGCAAGTAATGTGATTGGCTGTTGTCACTATGACGGTCGCGTCAGCACCAAGCTTCAGACACACTCTCCATCTCCGACTCCCCATGTTAATGCAGTGTAAACACTTACCATCCCATACACAGGCACTTGGGGGGTTGTCATCGGAAATGCAACCGGAGCTGGTGCCTGAGACAGAAAAACATCAGAATTAAGTGTGCAGAAATATTTGTAATTAGTTTATATTGATAGTTCTTTGAATTTAGTTGATTCAATCATGTTTATGTACAAGCAGGACTTACATAGCCAGTATAAATCATTCCATTCTGTATCATTACAAAAACATGCAGAAGAGAGAAAGACAAAGACATTACTGACAATCACAGAAATTATTTTGTGTTGTATGTAGTGCACAGGCCACGTCGCTTGGATTTGGAATTGCGTTCATATTGTATTCAAACATATTGAATGAAAGAAGCTGACTGAAATTTTCTAACAGGCGCATGCCTTGAGCAATGAGTCAATTTCCATACCATCTGTGGCATCGGTATGGGAGCAGGGGCCAGGTGTGTGTGGCTCCAGGGTGCCGTCCCATTCATGGCTTTAGACTGCCAGTGGGAACCTCCAGTTGCTTTCTTTTCCAAATGAGTCCATTGAACTTCTGGCCTAAAACAAAACACGTATTCATACATCAAACTGTTACAGCTGTACTTCACATTGCAATAATGATTGTTAATGTTATCAATAAACCTAAAATATCATACACTTGCATGGTAAAAGCCTTACTTTTTGGCTGGGGGTCCTCCAAAATGTAAATCTATGAAAAATAATACACATGCATTATGAGTACAGGTATCACGGTCTGTAGTTTAATGTTTAATTGCCATAGAAACAAAGAAATGAGACGACTGAAAGACTCACTGCCCACAAGATTGGCCAAGGACGAATCCAGATCGTTAGTAAGTAATTTTCCTCCATTGTAGAGCTGTGTGCCTTGACTTTGGACCTGCGAGGAGAGGGTGGGCTTCAAAAGTCCTCCTACGGGAAAGCCAATCTGGAAGATAAAAAAGAGGAAACAAGGCAATTATTTTTCAATATCAAAGCTGACAAAATTCCAGCTCAATATGCAGAGACAAATTTAAAGGGTTGGGTATCAATTTCTCAGTTCAGATTTCGGTTTGATTTGATGCAATGTAGGAAGTATTTCAGACTGATTTAAACCGATAACTCGTCTTTTTTAACTATTCATTAAAAAAACGCATATGACTATAAGAGTCGTTCGGATTTGAAATGGGGCTAAACTGTTCGCACTGTAAGCTTTGATTCACTGATAAGAACTGGTTCATAAGAGTCATTTATCCATGAATCAGACTACACTGGTCATGCTGTATGTTTTTGATTCACTAAAAAGAACTTGTTCATAAGAGTCATTTGTTCATGAATTGGACCACACCGGTTGCGCTGTGTTTTTGATTCATTAAAAAGAACTTGTTCATAAGAGTCATTTGTTCATGAATCAGACTACACTGACTTGATGTCATTTCTAGTGAAAAATTACTATTGTAGTAATTAAATATTCACTTAGTTATCATCAAAGCCTGCACTATTTTGCTGTAGATCATTAAACCGCTACACTGCCTCAGAAGTCTGTCCGAAATCAGTTTCGTGAGGTGCCTTCATGCGCAAATGCTGCCTGCAAAGTCTGGTAGGGCAGCAAGGTAACAAGTCAGCTGCCTAGGTTTTCGAATGCAGCCATAGTTTTTGATTCACTAAAAAGAACTGGTTCATAAGAGTCATTTGTTAGAGAATCAAACTACACTGTCGCACTGTGTTTTTGATTCAATAAAAGAACTGGTTCATAATGGTTCATGTTTTTGGGGTGAAAGAATCTGTTTGAAATCAAGTATTTTTGCAATTAGTTTGATGTTGCTACAAGTCCAAAAATTACACAGTTAATGAGCTCATTATAAAAATATGTAAAATACTCACTCGGTTGAGTCCCAAACAAGTGGAGAATGTGCCATAAAATAAAGAATTTAAAAAGAGAAAGATTAAAATTGTTTTAAAGAAGAATGCCAAAACACCCAGAATATAGAAATAGTAAAATGGACAGTTTCGGCCCAGTTTATTTACCTCCCCAGCTGTTGTTAGTGGCTGGCAGGGTGGTTGTCTGAGTAGGAGTACTGGAATTGTGTTGGAGATCAAAATGGTCATTGGTGAAGTTGTGCACACTGTTCAGAATATTGGGGAAAGTACAATTAAGCCTTGTAAAGGGCACACAATTACTTCTGCAACTACTTTTAACTCATTTGTCTTTAGATAAATTAGTTTGCTAACTGAATAAATGCAAATATAGTATAATACAGAGCGATTGTATTTCATATAGAAGTGCCACTCCAGAAAAAAGGCCTCATGTACCCGTTTGTGATGGTTAGATCAGGTGGACTGGACAGAAGCTCGGTGGCACCGCTGCTGGTGCAGCTACTGTTGGCACTGCCCACAGACTGCCCGCTGGGGGATACTGTTGGGGTCTGCAAGCCAATGTCTTTGAGCTGAACAGACTGAAGAACAGAAATAACAGCATAAACCGACAACATTGATGCCGACAGTTTCAGAGAACACGTAATTGATTGGATGAACATATGCGAAAAGGTAGGATTTTAGAAATACATTTCATGCTGTTGTGAAGTCTGCGGTCATTAGCAATTTGACAGAGAAATGATGTGACAAATAAATTAGATTTCTTACCTTTGCAGGCTGTAGTCTGTCACCCTCCACCTCCCTAAGAATGCAAAAAGAGAATGATTTACTGGAACGTCTGATTGCAGCGGATACACAAACAAACAAATCAATTGTGCTATTTAGGCACGTTTCAGTGGGTACATTTTGAGGATCTGTGAAAACTTTACTGTAGGGACCACAATCGCCATGACAACATTGATTATGAGCAAAACTGTCATGCCCATTCAAACTGGCACCTGATTGTTGAGCCAAGTAGATTTTGAATGCAACTTTAAAAAAAGTTGATAAATTTGAATGATTATTGTAAGTAATAAAGAGTGCTTGTCTAAAATTCTGTGGCAGAATTTCTGTCATGACAACTCTTGGAGTGTTTGGCACGGCAATGAATATGACAATGTTGATATGTTTGGTCTTGGCGGAATAGATTTTGGTCATCATTTGTTGAAATAAACACAATAAATTTGGTGTCTGTCCGCTGAATGTGACCCTCCGATTCTCCTCTGTGGCAATATGGGAAAGTGAATATTTACAAAGACAACATTAAAACTACAGTTACTTTTACAGCCAAAGACTTCTGTCAGCTTGTTGAACACATTTTTTTATTTGGACATTTTCTACTATATGATGGCTGAAGCAGGAGCGCGTGACACTGTTTTCACGGTAACCAGATCAACATTGTGAACGGAATTCAACAAAACTCAAGTGAAAACACCAAATGATCATGCAATGGGATAAAAAAGCTTTTCTTCCCTGCAAACGATACCATGAAGAATGTGAATATTTAACCAAGTCAAAAGAAAAAAAAGGGTAAGCAGATATCCATATTAATTTCAGTAAATTTAAAAGTAAACGTAAAAGATAAAAGCTCCTTGTGGTTTCTCGGCTTGAGCAACCATAAATGACGCAAAACATAAGAGTTTTGAGTTTGTGATAGTGAATCCTATATTGAAAAATCACTTCCTGCCCTACAGCTGCATTTCGCGCCACAGCAATGACGTCATGTGCTAACAACCTATTACCCTTAGCAGATCTATACAGGTGGAGCTTGGTACAGCAAATGCTGACCAAGTATTTGCAGGTTGAGCAGCGAGCTCATTGGCTACTGATACAGCAGGAACCAATCAGCCGTGCACTATAGAGAATGATGTGATTGCAAGCAGATTGAGTTAAAAACCTATCAACCTGCGCCATCTAGAGTTCCATGAATTACATCTTCAATTTCTGATTAAAAATTTATTTTAAGATTTGTTTCTGTCTAAAATGTCTGTGGTGCTTTAATGTGGCCAGAGATTTAATTGGGAGATTTCACATATTCATTATTAACTATGACTTTTCCCTCAATAAACTCCTAATTTACTGCTTATTAATAGTTAGTAAGGTAGTTGTTAAGTTTAGGTATTGGGTAGGATTAAGAATGTAGAATAAGGTTATGTAGAATAAGGCATTAATATGTGCTTAATAAGTACTAATAAACAGCCAATATTCTAGTAATATGCAAGCTAATACGCAACTAGTTAAAAGACCCTAAAATAAAGTGTTACCAATTTTCTAAAGTTACACAAGTAGCATAAACTTTATTATTTCTTTTCTTTCTTTTTAAAAAAGCAGTAAAGCAATTTTATTTTAAGAAATAATTAAAATCATAAAAAAGAAAGGACCTTTTTAGACCCTCATGACTATGTGTCAAGGTCTGTAAATGTTAAAACTATATATATATATAAAAGATATATATATAAGATATTTTGACATCTTTATAAAAAGGCAAGTTTGGTTCATGTCAAATGGAGTACGCCAATATTAATAAATAAAATAAAATAATTAAGATGTGTAAACTGAAGTGTATTCAAGGTGTAAGGAAAGTATTTTTACACAACTTATACTAAAAGCAGTAGTTTTCAAAGAGGGGGGTTTAAGATGACTTAAAATAATTTCAATTTCAATTTTAAGTATGATTTCTAGACCTGGAAAAGTCATGTAAATTAATAAAATCTTAAGATTCCGCTGGCATTTTTATAATGAATATACATTTTTTCTAGTTGTGCTATAGGTAGAAATTTTTAAAATATTGTTGAAAATGAGAGACCATGTAATCAAAAAGATTTAGAAACACTGATTTAGAGTGATTAAAGGTGGAGTCAGAAGAATTTCAATAACACTGTTTGGAAGTTTGGAACCAACAACAAACGCGTAACTAATCAGCATTAGGGGGCGTATGAGGCACAAAGAGGCGAGGAGAGAGAACAAGAAAGAGGGAGATTTGAAAAAAAGAGAAAAAAAAACTGCAGAACGAGAGATAGGATACAATACAAAAGCTCAAAAGAATATCACTGGAATGAAGGTTTATGACTGGGCAAGCGCTTTAGGACCGCATTTATATTAGAAAAGCTTTCCTGCACTGGAGAGAACTAAGCGGGAAGGCCTGAAAACAGATGCTTTCACAGTTGAGTAAAACTGGGTTTTAATGGGCTATATGCACGGAGCGTTCTTTAGAACTTCCGCATTAATATAAGCCAGCTCGAAAACTTCCGGTGAGATGTCATTTGCTGGTGTGTTGAGCATCAGTAGTGTAATACTTAGTTTATAATCAGAATATAGTCACTTAAATAGTCAGGCATAGCATTAATTTAGTTATTCAAACGTAAGACGGCATAAAAAATAAATAAATAAAGATGTACCTCATTGTTCCTCCTCGGCTAAATTCAATTCGACCATCAGTTTTCACACTTTTATGTGAAAAAAGCTTAAAAAATTAAATATTTATTGTGCACTTTAGTTAGATTAACTGAATAAAATGTGTTTTTACAAGTGTGCTGAAATCATTGATCTTGTGCTGCACTGACTGACAGCTGCTGTGATTACAAAGGGAAAGCGCAGTGCTCGCTTTCTGTCATGAATCACAAGAAAAGTTATTGTTTTTCGTAAGATTTTTTGAGTATTTCATACTTCACATTGACAAAATGTATTTTTAAACCTATTTATTTTATAATGTTTAATATTTAGTCAAAAACAAAGTGAAAAACGATTAGAGGAAATGGCTGATATATGCGCAAATAAATGCTACTTTGTCGCCACCTGCTGGTTAAAGTGGTAATTATTGTCTTTTTTTATTTTTAAATAAGTGTTTTCTATCAAATGTTGAATTTCCTACATTTTGAAACGTTCGGTTTTACAATGAGGACAATCTCAGAAGGATGAACAAATAATGTTTGTGGTCATCACATTAAAAATAACATTTGAAGTGCTGGGGTGTCTAATTACAGACATGGCGTTTTTAAACGGTCCCAATAGCTTTGTCTTTATTGCAATCAATAAAACTGGTTTATTGTAAAATTAGGTAAATGTGATAAGTGCATTAAAATATAAATACAACATTAAAAAGTCAACCATTGATGGTTTTGTGTCGATGTACAGCGACTACGGAATGAACAGCTAACAGTTCACCGGAAATGCCCGAGCTGGCTTAACGACAACCAGGAAGTAACCGTGCATATAGCCCATTGTCTGGAGCTGCTGTGCTTTTGGCGGCTAACACCGTGTCTACACCGGACGCGAGTGGCACAACGCGACGCGTCAAAAGACATTTGAACCCATTATAATCAGTGATATTCTTTACTGGATGCGGCGCGACGCGACAAATTTCCGACAGTAAACGGATTCCCCGTTCTATTTCTGACGTAGTCCAAGTGCTTTCCAACGGTCGTCTTCTCACGATCAGTGTAATGTTAGACAGCTTTTAGCTGTTGCGGCGCGATAAAATTTCGTCTGGTGTAGACACGGTGTAACAACGAACACTTGTTTGTATTTACTCTTGTGTACTGTACGTTCATTTTTTGTGCTTCCTTGTCGTACGTTCATCAACTGCGCTTTATTTTTCGTGAAGCATTTTGTTGCGTGTCAGCTGTGATAAACAGACACTTGCATTGCATGTGTAACAGTGGCCAGATATCAGAGAACGCGGTGTTTAGCGTCATTATTAGTGCACTCGCCTGCCAGCAGCGATCGGGCCGGGGTTCAAGACCGACTCGGAGCAGGGAGGTTAGGATTGGAGGGTAAGTTTTGTTGACGGAGCAATGAAGAGAGGGGTGGGTTTCTCATTTTCATCATTCCTTACATTTGTATTTGTCATTGATCTTTATACTGAATCCCAGCATATATTCAAGTACCTGCTGACAGTAGAGACTTCTTTCATTTTCTTGCCCTCCAGAGAAGCCAGATGTTGTTCCAGAGCTTCTAAGAGACTGCTGGGAGCCTGGTGGTGAGGTCAAGAAGGGATGAGGCAACACAGGTTTTAGGCAACAATAAAATAGTTAAAAGTAGCAGCAAAAAATGATCAAAACAAAACACACACACTCAAACATTTGCACCATACTTCTGTCTATGAATCGTAAAACAAGGAATTGATGCATAAACTACATGTATATTCTACTGTTCTATCTTTTATTCTTTCTCTCACACACTCATACCTTCACACACACAAAGGCTGCGTAACTAAGAGAACCTAATAGTGGTTATGAGACTCTGAAAACAAAGGGGAAACACAACAGAAGTAATTCAAGTGAAAAGGGTTTAAGCTTAAAAGCTACACATGCAAAACAATATCTGTTTCCCATGCATGTTCTCTGACAGGCCGTTTTAGACCCGCGAGGTCAACTGAGATCACTTGAGAAGAATTAATACTATGAAAAACAGAAAGCAGACTGACCTACAAGGAGATTGTTCTAATCATGCACAGGATATAAACACACATACTGCACAGGTATCAAACAGCGGAACCTGCTAATCTTTGGATTCCACTTGGATTTCTTGGAAATAAATCAGGGGGAAAATTATAGCTATGCCGCTTTTAGTGCTGATTGCAGTGTCTGCATCGACATTTTGATAGAATCCGAAACACTTGGAAGCCAAAGCAGGTTAACCAAAGAAAGGCAAACACTGAGTGAGACCAGAACACACTGCCAGTATTTTATGCTTGTATTGCACTTTCGTCCAAAAAGAGCAACGTCAATTGAATCGAAATGCCGGCCGAAAGGATTCGGCACGCAGGCACGTGCGTCTGTTCTTATACAACGTTTGCCTTTGGGCCACGAGCTGTGTCCGGTGTGCATGCCAATTCAGAGGAGGAAATTTCATGAATAACAAAAGAGCAGATTTCTCAGACGTGTATTTGAAGGAAGACACAATAGAGGGAGCGTTCTACTGAGAAATCTGAAACATATGCAACGAAACAACACACTATTAAAGGAGAGATAAACAAGGAAGAGAAGTTAAGACAAGGGTACTACAGGAGCAGGAGTATACAAAAGGCCGTGATTGATATCTATCTTACAGACAAGAAAAGGCACTTAAATAGGACTTATGAAATAAGCCTAATCAATGGTGCTAATGATAGAGTACTTGAGAACAGAACGCAGGCCTTCTGAATACTGCTTCAGCTTAAGTAAACAAGGCACTCCTTCCAATAAAATGTTTTGTTGACATGGTTGAAGTACCACTTTGTAGTGTGCCAGCCCAACACCTTCAGGAGTCCCTGTCCAATGTAAATGAAAATGTCAAATATGCCAAATGGTGGCAAACTGAAGGGGGACGTCAATGCCCGGCACCCCGGCAGAATTGTTAAGAGACGCGGGAAAAGCAGGTCTATATTTGGCAGCGCTGCTGACTATAAAACTTCATGAGGTGCCAGGCAGAATTTAGTCCCCAGCTCCAGTTTTAAGGCATTCTTTTTATTTGTGCACATTCACTGTTCTTCCCAAGAAGCTATCCAAGCAGAATACCCTACCAGTACAGAGATATATGGCAAAGGTGAGTGCTTACATGTTAGGAGATGTCTTTATTTAGCGAGCCCATGCCCGCAACGTCAGACTGGCCACGTACAGCGTGGCAGAGATCATCGCACAAGCACCGTTTAGCCATATATCAATCAGTGTAAAAGCCACCGTTTCGCTGTCTCTGGCAAACAACAGACCGGAACTCATTCATTTCCAATGGAAAATCGCACGGGAGCTACATGTGCCAACTTTTTGGACCGGATTTGAGCTTCGGTTTCAACTTCTGCGATTAGACTGTATGCGACGGCTGTTGTGTATTCCAATCAAACTATGAGCGCGACGTTATACTGAAACTTTAAACTTCTATACTCTGCAGAATTAAGTACTATTTTATAATTGTTAAACATTGATAAGCACTGGAACAACGTTTGTCGATAAACAGTTATTCATTCCAACCATGGTGATGGTGTTGCGCTCGTGCGAAATGCGACAGTCGTGCGCGAGTGCCAGAGACGGTGAAAACGCGGCTTTTTGGAAGTACAAGCAGTCAAATTTCTCATGGGTATATGCCAGTAAGAAATAGTGGCTTGAGGGGCAAGCACTAGCTTTAATGAGACCTTAACTGACTTGTCATTACTGATCAAATGTGGCTATAATCAAGGCAATGGCTATCAGAGATAGCACCTGTAAAAATTCACATAGACTATAGCTATAGGTACCCATTTACCTCTGGCGACAACAGAAAATGCAAAACAGCACATCTGATTCCTTGGGAGTGCGCGGGTATGGAGTAAGTTTCTTGAGGCCCCTATCCTAAAAGTCTGATAGATGAGGGGGAAATCAAAAGAAATCAGGGCTGGGGATGATGGTCTATGGGGTGAGGCGTGAATGAGAGATCAGGGTGAAGCCACATGAGAGAAACTGAGATGAAATGCACCACTAACCTGTGAGAGATCTGGGATGTCAACCTGATCAATTCCAACTTGCTGTGACACAAAAGAAAAGGAAGGGAGGGAGAACGGAAAACAAAACGTGAAACCAAACGGTAAAAAGAGAAAACCGAGGCACGTGGAGAAGGGAGAAAGAAGAATTAAGAAAAAGAGCCATTACTCCATGCAGTGTATGAGAACCAAAAAAGAGAGCATGGACGACTGGATGTACACACACACACAGACATTGAGGTTCTGGAGGTGGCGTAATGATGAGTGAGAAGACACTTGTAGGTCAATGGTGAGATATTTACATGGCTAGGTGAGAAACATCCAAAAGAAACACACAACTAATGTTGACTTTGGAAAAAAGACAAGAAAAACAAATGGCATACACACATTGTTATACAAAGAAAGAAATGTGCTCTTAAAGTCAACTTTAGTCAGTTTTTGGATAGCACTTCACCCTTTTCCTGAAGAGTCATATTATTCAGCCAGAAAGCAAAAAAAATAAAGGATTTAAATAAAAGAAAGAAGAGAAGAAACCAAACAAAAAACTCAAGAAGGATGTGCTTAGCATTTTTCCCCATTGTATGCCTCCATACACATCAAAATAATGGGCTTTACAGACAAAAGTAAACAGCTAAATTCCAACCATCACACTGGCACAGTTGTCAAAAATATCAGGTGCCCGGTATTCATTCATCTCTACAGCTTTATCTTTGCAGCTTATCTTATCTTGTCATTAATGCAATTGTTCATCCAAAAGTTCCTGGGGGCCAAATTGACAACTGTGCCTGTATCCAAACTGCAAAACAAAGGTTCAGCTCAACGTTTGCACATTAAAGGACTGTCGTTGCAGTCGTGTCATAGCTCTGTTCTTGCTGTTGTTGAGAGGGACAGATAGATAGAGAGACTTTCTGCTAAGGCATGCAGTGCAGGCACCAGAACAGGCAGCATGAGGGGGGACCTCCGATACAGGTTCTTGGACCAAAAGGCAAGAGGGACACTTAGCAAAAAAGGGCCTGAATAAGATGAGCCCAACCATCCCATGCATAGATTAGATCTGGAGATGTTTTACCTCTGCCACCTTGAGAAACTCTGAGAGCTTGGTCATCCTGATAAGAAACCTCTTGTATATTTCCAGCGCCTCTTTGCATTGATTCTTCTTCATATTAAAATATTTCTCTTTGAAGTGAAGAAAAAAGTCCATTTAGCAAGTTACATTTCTCTTTGAAGTACAGAAGATATTTTTAAAACATATAATATATTCATATATACTTTTGCGCTGCACACTCACATGAGTACACAAACTACTGAATTACTGAAATCACACGGAAACAAAGGATCTTTGCTCTGAGGTGAATGTATTACCTAGCAGATTAATGACACCCTCATTGTAAGCAGCAAAGATGCGGATAGAGTCCTTGAAGAGCAGCGTGAAGGCACAGTTGATCACCCCATTGGTCAGTTCATTAGAGCTGGCCTACAGGGAAGCACAAAATCACAAATGTAATCAAAACATGAGCCTTTAAATGCCAGCTTGCTGTTTCTCTGCATTCCTACTAGGCGTCTATAAATCATCAAGCGATATCAAGCTTCCAAACTCCTGCTGTTGGTACAAAAGCCACATCTGAAGCGCCATAAGGATTGTATCTCAGTAGCTGTAAGGTTTTGATCCCAGTTGCACAAATTTGTGTTTTCTCTAGCAGGGGTTTTATAAAACCACACTGGTATACATTCAGGCAAGAGTCAACATAATGCAGGGATTCTAATTCTTCGGAGTGTCTATTTACACTAAGAGCAGTAGCGAGTAAGGCTCAAAGACCTGGCTTTTAACGTGTGTTCGAATCCGCCTTTTGCAGAGCTTACATTTATTTTTAATAAAAATGAAAATAATGTTCTAAAAGTGGAAATAAACTGCGAACGAGTGTTTAATAATATTAAAAGTGTTTATTAGCTAGGGTTAGGGGAAGGTGTAGGGAGGGTTTTTATTCTCCCAATAAGGCAGCATCCATTTAATAATTTTAATAAATATAATCATTTATACTCTATGATATTATTGCATCCTATTAATGTACAGAAACACTGAGGTGCAAATAGTATCTGCCAATATAAAGTATGGATAGCATATAATTACTATTTACTCTTATTGCAAAGAACTGATACTTTTACATGGTGTAAATAGAATCTATCGATATTTTCACCTAGTGTAAATAGCATATTGCTAAGAAAATGCTGCTATTTTCACTTAGTGTAAATAGCATCTACAGTTATTTGGACTTAGTGTAAATAGCATCTATCGCTAAGAAAATATGCTATTTTCACTTAGTGTAAACAGCCACTGCCTTAATTCTTTTCACAACAGGAATGTTTTTCATAAATGTCAGGTCAGGGAAGATTGTCTTTTCATGTGTTTTACATCTTGAAATTTATCAATTTTCTTTTTTTTATATTTGAATTTAATTAATATTTTAATATTAATTATTAATTGTATTTTTGTAAATATATGTAATACTATATTATACACACTACCGTTCAAAAGTTTGGGGTTGGTAATTTTTTTGTTTTGTCTCTTAAGTCTCTTCTGCTCATCAAGGCTGCATTTACTGTAGCAAAAATACAGTAAACAGTAATATTGTGAACTATTATTACAATTAAAAATAACTGTTTTCTATATTTATATATTTTAAAATGCCATTTATTCATGTGATGGTAAAGCTGAATTTTCAGCATCATTACTCCAGTCTTCAGGGTCACATGATCCTTCAGAAATCATTCTAATATGATGAATTGCTGCTCAAGAAACATTTCTTATTATCAATGTTCAAAACAGTTGTGCTGCTTAATATTTTTGTGGAAATCATGATACATTTTTTCAAGATTCTTTGATGAACAGTAAATTCAAAAGAACAGAATTAATTTGAAATATAGATATAGATATATTTTGTAACATTATAAATGTCTTTAGTGTCACTTTTGAGCAATTTAATGCTTTCTTGCGGGGTAAAATTATTAACTTCATAAAAATATATACAGTACTTCGCAAAAGTCTTAGGACGCCACCACCAGCTTTGTTGTTTTAGCAATGTTTTAATTACCATCGATATTTATTTTTTGGTCTTTATTATGATACAAACAGAACATACAAGAAAATATGTACACAAAATGTAAAAAAAAATTCAGAACAAAATGGCTTCTTTAAGCAAAAAATCTGTATTTAGTGTGACCTTCTGGACTTTTTTTTCTCAAAGAAGAAAATCTGAGAAACTTCTCATCATATTTTGAAAGTTTTCTTGGCCTTCCAGTCCTTATCCATTTCATTTAGGTTTAAGAGAGCCAGGTTCCTGCTATTGCTCAAGTGTAAGAGGAGGTCACTAAATACTTGCCACTTTAGCCTATAGAAGTCGTTTTTTTTCTGTTTTTTTGTTTTTTAATACTGCATAAAAAATTTCCTGCATTTTCTGGTTATATTCTAATAAAGGGACTGAGAAATAATTACATATGGTCATTATACCATTGCAAAACAACATCTAATGGTGGCCTAAGACTTTTGCACAGTACTGTATATATATTATAAAAAAAACTCTTTACAGCTAAAACATCTATAATAGGCTGTTTGATGACAATATTCCCATTGTGACATGTTACCCCATGACACTTTGACAACATGCACTGCAATTGGGAATATATGTGTTTATTTATCAGGAAAAATTAGAAAAATTACAGCCTTTTTAAATGTAGCGTGTAAAACTGCAGAAAGGGAAGAGCAGATGTGAGACAGAAGAACCGGTCCTGAAGATAGTAATCAGATGTTTCTTTAGTCATAACTACACTATTCTACCTACAATAATACTGATAAAATGTTCAATGTTCACTTTTAGATGCAGAAATTGAAACATTATGTATTCTGTACCTCAAAGTCCAGAAGAGCATCCAGCTGATTCTGAATGATAGGTAGAGTCTTCATCAGCTTTTCTATGCTCATAGTGCGCATCACTCCATCAGTCCTGTGCAGAGCATATTGATGGAGGTTGTGAGGTTACACATAGTTGAAACTGAACGGTGTGACCAGTGACCACAACTGTACACCTTTTCCTGCCATTTCAAATGTTGCCATTTGTCCTATTTGTCTCATTATGGAATATTTCCCCTGCAGAGCAGATGTCTCACCCTCTCTTCATCTTGGTGAAATCAACTGCGACGAGTCTGTAGGACAGAGCCCTCTCAGTCAGATACCTGCTGTAACGTCTAATGTAGATGGACATATCGTAACCTAGAAGAGACAATGCTTTAGACATACAGCGTAAATCTAAAAAAACTACATCTAAAGTATTAACCATAAAACATACCTTGTAATGCGCCTTTATCTACGAAGTTATTCAAGTTAAAGAGTGTGCTTCTTGATGCAAGGTACTGGATAAACCTCTGGATGATGAAATGTAAGATACATACAAGCAAGTGCAGGGTGATCAATAAAGCAAACTTAGCAGAATAATAACAATAAATACCTTACGAAAGAATATAAAAACAAGAAATGTTATGTTTCACAGCTACCCGAAAGATTTAATACTTCAAAAATCTGACAGAACGGTCCTGGCAAGTACTGTTACATTGATTTTGTGACATACTACGGTCCACTGAGAAACTGACAAGAACAAGAAGAATTCAAGCAGCGACTCTTACCTCATTGCCGTACATCATAAGGTGGTGTGTAGTAATGAGAGCTTTAAAGACCACCACCCAGCTTTGATTTGCTGTCCTCTCAAACAATGTGTCAGCCAAGTGAGGTATATTCACGTTCAGCTCATTGGTGCAGTGCATTAGATCTGTGCAAAACAGGGCAGGAACAATGACTGTACATGATCCAGGACTGTTATATTGTGGCTGAATAAGTATGTGGGCCTACTTATTAGATAATATACACTACCAGTTCAAAAGTTTGGAGTCAAAAACATTTTTTTTTTAAAATTAATACTTACATTATTCAGCAAGGACGCATTAAATTGATCAAAAGGTACAGTAAAGACTTTTCTGATTAACACAATCGGAGTTATATTAATAAATATCCTGATGCGTCCAAGCTTTATAATGGCAGTGAATAGGACCAACGAGTATGAAGCTAAAGAGAGTGCATCCATCCATTATAAATGTACTCCACACAGCTTCGGGGCGTTAATAAAGGCCTTCTGAAGCGAAGTGATGTGTTTGTGTAAGAAAAATATCCATATTTAACAAGTTATGAAGTAAAATATCTAGCTTCTGCCAGACTGCCTTCCGTATTCAACTTACGAAGAAAGTGTAACGCCTCTCGCAGTTCAAAACGTTTATGCTACATCCTACACCTTTCATATACAACTTACGGAAAAAGCTTAACTGACGTCTTTCTAAGTTGAATACGGAAGACGGTCTGGTGGAAGCTAGATATTTTATTTCATAACTTGTTAAATATGGATATTTTTATTATACAAATGCATTGCTTCGCTTCAGAAGTCCCTTATCATAACCCCCTGGAGCCGTGTGGAGTATGTTTATGATGGATGGAAGCACTTTCTTCAGCTTCATACTCTTTGTTTCCCGTTCACTGCCATTTTAAAGCTTGGACGCGTCAGGATATTTATTAATATAACTCCGATTGTGTTCATCAAAAAGAAGAAAGTCATATACACCTAGGATGGCTTGAGGGTGAGTAAAGCTTGGGGTACTTTTCATTTTAAAGTGAACTAATCCTTTAAGCAGCACAACTGTTTTCAACACTGATTATATTAAGAACTGTTTCTTGAGAAGCAAATCAGCATATCAGAATGATTTCTGAACGATCATGTGACACTTAAGACTGGAGTAATGATGCTGAACAATCAGCTTTGATAAATTACATTTTACAATATATTCAAACAAAAATAATAATATTTTTTACTGTATTTTTGATCAGATAAATGCAGCCTTGGTGAGCAGAAGAGACTTCAAAAAACGTTAAGAAATCTTACCGCCCCCAAACTTTTTAAAGAAAAACAAACATAAAATATATATTATGCATTTGAAAAACAATAAATATGGAACAGGTTTGGCTATTTCATCTACTCCCATTACTAACAGGTGCATAAAATCAAGTCTTCCAATTTAATTAAACGTTTTTAGTAGAATCAGGTGTACCAATGCCTCCATAAATGTGAAATCCATAAAGAAATTATTTATCAGTGAGTCTTGTGAATAGCCTACACAAAGCCCAGATCTGAACACCTTTCAGATGAATTGGAAAGCTGACTACGATTCAGAGATGCTCTTCTGGGAGCAAATCCATGCATTCATGTATGTTCCAACATCAAGTGTAAAGCCTTCCTAGAAGGATGGGAGCAGTTAGAGAGGACTAACTCACTATTAACACCAAATCAAATGTTCATTAAACAGGTAGTTTTGCT
The DNA here is from genome assembly GCF_019924925.1 of Ctenopharyngodon idella. Taxonomy (NCBI): domain Eukaryota; kingdom Metazoa; phylum Chordata; class Actinopteri; order Cypriniformes; family Xenocyprididae; genus Ctenopharyngodon; species Ctenopharyngodon idella. The sequence goes on along the minus strand of NC_067240.1, from coordinate 18,370,293 downwards.
CAGGTGTCCACCTACTTAGTAGTTAATCTAGATGTTAGGAAAACATTTTTTATTCTATAGCTGGAACCAACAAATTTGCCAAATATATACACTCTAAAAAATGCTGGGTTAAAAACGGACAAACCCAGCAATTGGGTTGTTTTAACCCAGTGGTTGGGTTAAATGTTTGCCCAACGTACTGGGTAGTTTTATTTAACCCAACTTTTGTTTAAAAATTACTTTATGGCTGGCTTAAAATGAACCCAAAATAGGTTGGAAATTAAAAATCAGACACATAATTACTAGAGGCAACAACAATAATCAAAAGGTGAACATTTATTAATAAGCTATTTATTGTTTAATTATTCTTCTTTAAACTTATTAATAAATGTTAATTTATTAAACATATTATTAAACATACTTTGGGTTCATTTTAAGCAAGCAATACAGCAATTTTTAAACAATAGTTGAGTTAAATAAAACTACCCAGCAGGTTGGGTGAACATTTAAACGCTGGGTTTGTCCATTTTCAACCCAACTTGAAAATTGTTTTTAGCCCAGCATTTTTAGAGTGTAAAGACATGTATACCTACAATATTCATCTGTTGTCTACTTCAGTGGTTCATAATTATATGAAGGTAAACTGCCAGAAATGTGATGTTCCATTGCAATAGAACAATCTGTAGTGATGCTGGTCTGCTATCTAACATGACATTGCTTGAATAGCAGTTACTCAAAAGTTACACTTGATTTCTCCCTAATTAACTGATAATAAAACCTGTGTCACTGAATGCTAGCACATATTCAGTGAACACCTGCTACCTTTATTACTTTGAAGGAGCCTGGCAGTTTATTAGATCTGCAGGCTGCTTTCTTTATGTCCCCCACAGGACATCTGCTCTGGACTCATTAACTGACAGCTTAATTGATAACCCGTTCCATTAATCAACTACACTTAAGTTATTATTAGTGAACTGAAAAAACTCGTTTTGACCTGTAAAGGAAGGTGCACCATCACATTTTATACGATGTGTCTATTCTGACACATACAATCGATGGTGGGGATGATTCAAGAAACTCACACCCGACCACAAATGCCAAGATTAGCAATAGATTTCAGAATCAAATCTATCTCCGTCATTGTGACTCATATAGGCTATAAATACCTACAATTTCATTTTTGCATTTAACAAATAAAAGACAAATTTAACAAATATGTTCAGAAAAAACAGATTAAGGTTAAAGTGATGCAATATGAAACACCTAAGCTCCAAACATCACTGCATTGATACTGCTGTCACCTTCAATGACTCAGACTAGGATAGCAAACAGTAAGTCAACAATGGAGAAATACAAACAGCAACAACAACACCATTAAAAACAAAAATAAAGGTTCAAGTCACGAGCAATTTGCACCTAGCATTGTGTACGCAAGCTAACGTTCATCATGCTATGCCCTTGACATTGTATGTTTCCCATATGGAATCAGCCAATAAAATGATTTGTACACGTTGTCCACATAAGAGTCGGCATAATTTGTTTAATAAGCATCTAGTTGTGATGTAACATGCGTAGAATCGAACTGAATTAAATGTATTTCGAAATAAATAAATAAATAAATAAAAACGGTCATGAGGTCCCTGTCGTATGCAAATTGGTCAGTGTGTCAATCAAGCATTCTAATCAGCATTACGCCCGTTCGGGACTGTGAACGTGCCAACGGTGACCTTCAGTTAATTGATGAAATGATCTCTATAATGGCTGTCAAGAAATAGGCTAATTTACTGTAATCATAGGTTAGGTTGTAAATAACAGCAAATGATCGGCCAGCAAAGAGTGAATCTAAATGGAAGCCGAAGCACAGTGCAAAACACAACGGGTGCGTTTTTTTCCCTCCTTTAACCTACAATCAAGGTGCTTCTTCTTGGGCGCGCTGACTTCGTGCGTAGTGGCCTTGCACACGGCTTTGCTGATGGCAGATCCGGTCATGCTGTGCTGAGCCGCGGCGATCCGGTCCGTGATGGACTGTCCCGACATATTACGATTTTCAATAAATCGTCTCTCAAACAGATCTATTCACTGCAGGGGTGTGTGGGAGCCCGCTCCGTGGGTTTACTCGGTCTTGCGGAGAGCGCTACCCTGATACGAACCGGACACGGGCGAGGATGCTCTGACATCCAGATAACGGCAATCACCGCGCGCTCAAATGATGACAATATAATGACAGATCGTTATTTAAATAGGCCTACCCGTTCAGCACGCGCAAAAAGGACACTACGTTACTCGCTAGCCTCCGGTGTTGCCGGTTAACCATGTAACTGCTGTTTGAACGAAGCTAACTACGATCTCAGCGAACGAAAATAAGCCAAACCGGAGCGTTATCGACGTCTAGCCGCGGAAAATCTCGCCCTGATTCACTGCATGCGCGAAGTCGGTGCATCACGGAATTTGATACCAAGCATCATTTTCCAAATTCCTTCAGCGCTCTTTCGCGTTTTATAAATAGACGCGCTAGTGAGAATATTAAACGTTATATGGATATTATCCCAGTCAAACAGTTGCAGCAGTGGTCCTAAATGTGAAAATTCAGCATCTCGTCGATGACATCTTTGATGAAGCAACAATTCCAATTTCCTATAGTTAACAGTCGGACGCTCCGCGCAAAATGGCAGTATCAGAATCAGGTGACTGGAGAGGGGGGCGATTGGCCTGTGTCAGAATATCTGGGGTGGGCACCTTAAGGTGGAATTTCCGCACTGCTTTAAACCCCCTCTGTACATACATAAGAATGCATCAGACGGCCATTTCAGAGCTTTAATGGTGCGTCTTGCTTCTTTTCATTGCACAACCCTGAATTGCGCAGGACTACAATAACATATTCAAGAGCTTACATGGAGGAAAATACTGCATGGTTTATTTTTAATGCATTCCTACATACTGGAGCTGTGGAAGTATTAAGCCATTTTGTGTGCACATAATCTTATTTAACTGAATCAGAAGCCACTTTTTAATAAATATTACATGCGTACAAAGTGTCCACACACAACACATTAAGAAATGCATATTTGACCTAGACTTGAGTCATAAAATAGCTGGCTAAAATCGCAGAGCATTCACCTGTAAACAGAACACTGATGAGTGAAATCGTTCAAATTGAACACAGTGTCTAATTATGTGAGATTTCACGCTACATATAATCAGCACAATCCTTCTTCACAGTCTCCGCCATTTTGTTGCAATTCTTGTCTCTTGAAAATCAATCTCATTGTTTTGGGTACCATCAAATGGCTGAGTCCTTTTAAATCTATAACAAACTGCTTTATGTTTTCATTTCTTTCTCACTGACTTTCATCGTCCTGTATTTAAAATTTGGAACACGCCGTGCATCTGCCTCGGACCCGTTCTTTGGTGTTGTTGTTGTACCCGGGGAGGGCCACCACATCTGGGTCTGTGTTGTTGATGATGTTCTCCTCATGGGCTAAAATGTGATCCACCAGACATTTAGCTGCCGCCTCAATGTTTGTGTTCTCCTTCAGTGGGCAGAAAATGAAACACAAAGAATATGGGTGTCATTCAGACAATAAGAGCACAAAGCATAACCCTAAATTATAGTCACGTGCATGAAACATATACATCACCATTCAAAAGTGAAAATTTTCAGCATCATTACTCCAGTCTTCAGTGTCACATGATCCTTCAGAAATCATTCTAATATGCTGAAGAAACTTCAACGTATGTTAAAAATATTTTTGTGAAAACTGATACTTCTTTGCAGGATTATTGCTTAATATAAATTTATTTGAAAAAATGTTTTGTAAGATTACGCTTTTTTAAAATGTATTTACTGTCACTTTTGATCAGTTTAATGCATCCTTGCTTAATAAAAGTATTCATTTTCTTAAAAACAAATCTTACTGACCCCAAACTAATGAAATGTAAAAGTATGTGAATGAAAGTGTAAGTCCCAATTGTAATTCAAATATTAATGCATATAACTGGATTTGCCATTCATGTAATACTATGACAATGCATACCTCGTGCCATTTTTTCACTTAAATTTAATAAAGCACATGCACATTTGGCCAGTCCATGTGTAAAGAAAGCACTGTCTATACAGCTCAGATCATGTGACATTTACTCGAGGATGTATGGCATAACTTATAATGCAACTCTAAAGGCCCATTCACACCAAGAACAATAACTATAAAGATAATGAATCCGATAAACATTTACACGCTAAAGAAAAATGGTTTTAAACAGTACCAAATTAGGGTTCTTCGGCTTAGAACCCTTTTTGGTGCTAAATAGAACCCTTTTCATAAGGTTCCATACAGGACCATGCTTTGAAAATGCTATAGGACCTCAATAGTGTGATAAAGGTGATTGGTAGGAAACCAGTTACAATTTGAAAGTTAAAATTTGTAGACATTTTAAGAATGAAATCATTTACCTGTTTTGAGAGTGTGTTGACAGTCTAAGTAATTGAATGGCTAAGCTCCAGAAAACCAGTAATGATGTGGCTTTGACAGTTACAGATTTGAAAAAGGTGGGAAAAAAGAACCCTAAACTCTAACACAAAGAACCATTTCAGCATGTAAATGGTTCTAAATAGAACTACATGTAAAGAACTTTCAAAGAACTATCTTTTTTTAGAGTGTAGTTCTAAAGATTGTTCTAAATATTAATGATAACGGCACAGAGAAACAATATTGTTGGATGATTTTTTCCCAGAAAATGAATGAAAAAACATGACAGCCAATCAGAATCCATCCTGCTTTAAGAGCTTGAGAGCAGCAGAGGACATAACTGAAGCGTGTGCTTGGATAAACAGAATATATCGTCCGCTGGTGTGGACACGAAAATAGTTATCGTTATAGTTATCGTTCTTGGTGTGAACGGGCCTTAATCCAGTTTATGGATGAAAATACATATAGGCAAAGCAGTTGTAAACTGCCTGGTAGAATTTGAAATAGCATTAACAAGCTAAAAAAAAAAAAAAGAATTATGTAAAAATCAAAAGTGCACACTCATAACGTGATTAAAGTTGATCCAGAGTTAAAATGTTTCAGACATTAGGGTGTTAAGCCACTTATTCCAGGAACCACTTTATAGCCCCATCTGCCTTATGCACATCATTCCCCTTTCACACACAACTGTGTAACTCATTAAAGTGGGCCTGTAGATGGTAAACAAAGCCTTCCTGCTAATGAGCACAATGCATTCTTGCTGTATTTGTTCTAAATGCAAACACACACACAGACCCTGATTCTGTATCTCTACATCTGTGAAAATAGAGCAGAACCAATGGATCATCATGAACACAACATCCATGAAACTACTAAGTAGTTTTTTTTCTTTTACTCATATAGTATCTTGCAAAAAATACCCCTCACCTTTGCAGAGGTCTCAAACCAGCCCACAAATCCATTCTCTTTGCAGAATGTATCAAGCTTTGGAATCTGGGAGCGTAGCCCCTCACGTGATTGGTCAGACTTGTTGGCTAGAAGCACAGCTGGGACAGGTTTGCCATTGCTGAGAGTGACCTTTATGTCCAGGTCGTCTTTCCATTTCAGCACCGCATCAAATGTGGAGGCTCTGGTCACGTCAAATACTATGAGGGCTCCCACGGCCTCCCGATAGTAAACCCTTGTCATGTTCCCATAGCGCTCCTGTCCTATGACAAATATGGGATGGCAAAGTGAAGTTTAAACATCACTCAGACATAAATAGCATTGTGCTTTTAATAATTGAGTGTGTTATTCTTAATAATAAATCCTACAATATAGTCAAAGAACCAATGTATTTATCTGCACTGTGTGTGTGTGTGTGTGTGTGTGTGTGTGTGTGTGTGTGTGTGTGTGTGTGTGTGTGTGTTTATGGCCTCAAACTCTCATGTGACTTTAGCACGAGTATGAGACTATAGCTGAGATTAACACAAGACACATTCCTTCACATTCACACAAGGGAAACCAGTGGGAAAAGATTTCAGGGAGGCAATAGCAAACTTGTAATGATTTATCATACTACACTCAAAATAACTTGTCTAATATAGAATATCTATTACTTAAATGCTTTTTTGACCAGCACACTAAATATTGTAAATTATTTAACATCTTAAATTCAGCATCTTATAAACTAAAAGAACGCCAGTCGGATAAAAAATATTATGAACATTAAACATATTAATGACATACCTGCTATGTCCCATAACTGCAGCCGGACCACCGTCTGATTGTCCCAGTGAAGGACTTTAAGAGCAAAATCCACTCCAATAGTCGCGCGATAATGTTGAGAAAATATTTGATGAACGTATCGCTTGATTATTGAAGTTTTTCCAACTCCGAGGTCTCCGATGACTAGAACTTTGAACAAATGTTCTTTCTGCATGATGACTTAAAAAACAGCAAATAAACACCCGGATCATAAACGCACTGACCTACTTTTTGTACAGTTTGTAGCACATGAGTAGTCTTATGTATCACAGCTTATCCATTGATCATTGTTGAAGGATTACAGTTTGTAAGAGGCACGCGCTCTTAAAAAGTTTATATAATAATGCTCAAAAGTTAGGTCAAACAGCTGTCATGTTACTTCGAAACGGTGCTCTTCCTTTTTACTAGGCTAAACACAAGCACAGGTTGTGTGTTACACGCTTTACCTTCCCATTTAGTTCCACATATGAGAAAGAAAACAAAGTGAACGTATTTAAAAAAAAACAAACAAAAAAAAACAAATAGAAATGTATAATAATTAAAGTGTTTTTCTCCAAAGAACAGAACTGGTAAAAGCCATAGATGAACTCAGCTTCTTCTTCAGATACTGTCAAGTATAGAGTGATGATGGAAAGCCACGCCCATTAACTCACGCGGCGTCAGAGCCACGCCCCGTCTAAAAATGTTTTGATTAAAATTTAAAGGGTTAGTTCACCCAAAAATGAAATTTCTGTCATTAAGTACTCACCCTCATGTCGTCCCAAACCCGTAAGACCTTTGTTTGTCTTCAGAACACAAATTAAGATATTTTTGATGAAATCCGAGAGGTACTAAAGACCGTCGATGAGACTACAGGTTCAACCTTAATATTATGAATCGACTAGAATACTTTTTGTGGGAATTTGTTGAGTAAAGTCATTATTTTTGTTTTGTTTTTGCACACAAAAAATATTCTCGTCGCATCATAATATTAAGGTTGAACCACTGTAGTCACGTTGATGGCTTTAACAATGTCTTTAGTACCTTTCTGGACCTCAAAAGGTGCAATGTGGTTGCTGCCTATTTGTGGATCAGATACCCTCAGATTTCATCAAAAATACCTTAAATTGTGTTCCGAAGATGAACGAAGGTCTTACGGGTTTGGGATGACGTGAAGGTGAGTACTTAATGATAGAAATTTCATTTTTGGGTGACCTAACCCTTTAAGATAACATTTTTTAGCACTTTGTGGGAAAGAGAAGTAGTAATAATAATGTCTTTTATACATTTTATATTTTAAAGATATACCAGATGTGGGGATTGCAACACTTTCCAAAGTACCCATGAAGGATACTTAATAATAATATTTTGATTATATGTAAGTTTTTATTTACATAACTGTATATTTGTTAAATTTGCTCCAAATGTGTGGCATTTAAAAATTATTTGAAAGTTTTTTTTTTATTTAATGTATGTTATAATCTATCTATCTATCTATCTATCTATCTATCTATCTTATCTTCGAAGTTTGTTTTTAACAATGGTAATGCCTGTTTGTTATTTAAAGAGGTTTGCACACTCACATAAACTGTTTTTTATTATTATTATTATTATTATTATTATTGTTTTAGTGTAAACCCTACAAAATGTTTACGCATTTGGTTATGCATTTGCAATTAAAATGTTTCTCTTTACTTTCAACTGAAATTAAAATGCATACAATGAAATGAGGTGGAAGCAGCTGGTGATGGGAGCTGGCATATTAATTATTTTGAACAAGTACATGGAAGCGACAGCAGAGATTTGAGACACCACCAATAATGCGTCGCTCTAGCAGTTATTACGGTAATGGTACTGATGAGGGATGAGTCAGGCTATATGATGCTGATGATACTGCCATTTCATCAGCACATTTTCACAAACATCTCTTTATCCATAATCATGAGATTTACAATATGAATTTACAAAGAATTTACGGGCATTCTGAAAGTAATAGGTCTTAATGCAAAAGCCCCAGACGATTATGGGCATTCGTTTGGTCATTTAGTGCATATTCAAAGCGCGACTAGTTGCACATTTATCCTCACAAACACTCGGGTGTGCTTCGATGCCTGGCTGGGGAACGTCACGGTGTTATACGCTTTCTGACTGAAAGACAGCGAAGAATATGGGGCTTGCCATCCGCAGACATTGAGAAGCATAACCAAGGTAATAACTACACAAAAGAGATAATAATATCCATTCATAGAGCGATTTCTCTAAACAAGAGCGATGCTCTACTCATAGGCCTGCAAGCATCTACTATGCTTTAGCTAGCCTGAGGGACTCGTTTATCCAGAGACACGATGTTGTTATGAAATGTATTATCGTTCAGTTACTAAAGATGTTGTCTCAAACTATTTATTATTAATAATGAAATCATATTAATTATTATCAAAATGTAATTTAAAAAAAAAAACTCAGGTCTGATACTTAACCACTGAAAATTCATATAGGCTCGGCCTTCTCAAAAATAATTTTATTACATTTCGATCAATTTGACCTCAAATATATGACAATTTGCAAAAATCTTTCCGATGTATAAATGTATTTGATACTTTGGACTTCCATACAAATTAATGGTCTCGCATCATATATGTAATAAGGTAATTATATATAACACCTATTTGAATGATACTCGTCCATTTAAAGAAGGAGGCTCAGCTGTTAGTCTATTATGATCTGATCCTCAAAAATGACTTTCATAATAATAATAATGTCTTTGAGTTGAATAAAACACAAAAATTATAATTCAAGGATAAGAAAATTTTGACAGAATTTTCATTTTTGGGTGAACTATTCCTCTAAGCACATGGTTAGGTTTACTCAGAAAAAAAATACTGTAATTTTGTCTGACAACATACTGTTATTCCTTGACAGATATATAATAAGATATGGAAGCTATATGGCTGTACCAGTTTCGGCTGATTGTCATTGGCGACTCTACGGTGGGGAAGTCTTGTTTGATCAGACGCTTCACAGAAGGACGTTTTGCACAGGTGTCTGATCCTACTGTTGGCGTAGACTTCTTCTCCCGTCTGGTGGAGATTGAACCAGGCAAACGCATCAAGCTTCAGATCTGGGACACGGCAGGCCAAGAGAGATTCAGGTACATCTGGTGATATTGGATCACATCGCTACATAGCTATCGCAGCTACATGCACTTCCTAATTCTTTAAAGAATTCAAAATGGAGTGATGGCTTTTAGTCGATGTTTGTTAGACATTTATATGCTAGTGTACATCTAAACATTGGCAAAAATAATTTTTATTGGATAAATGCATGTAAAATTTACAGTCTTCCTCTTTCAGGGAAAAATATTGATGACTCATCCTGCACTAAACAAAATTTTGACCAATCAAATGCTCTCACAAATCAGAATGCCCCTCCCCCTGCAACCAACCTGCTAACTAAAAACTATTGGCTATTTTTAAAAGGCAAAAGCTCTTTATGTCCTGTCCCAACTCCCTTTTTCAATAGGAAACATTCTATTGCTTAAGAAGAAAGTTAATTTTGGGATTTTAAGTTTTTGATTAAAAAAAACACCCCAAAATGTTGGAATGGCTGATGGCCTTACATATCTCTCTCTCTCTCTCGCTCTCTCTCTTTCTATATATATATATATATATATATATGTGTGTGTGTGTGTGTGTTTGTGTGTGTTTTTATTGATATGTTTCAAATTTCTCTTTGAAAATATCCCTTAGTGAGCAATAAAGATATCAATTTTGATTGTAATGATTAAAAGAAAATAATAGTAGCTGTAACCATAATACAGTCTTTTTGTGGTTCAGTACCAATTGCAGTTATGCATTTATTAATCAGTATTTTGTCTAACAAATCCATATGTAAGTTTATGCTTCTTATTACACTTTTTTTTACTCTTTTAAATACAAGAACTAAATAGATAAATACAGGATGAAACACTTGATACACAAAGTAATTTTGTTCCCAGTTTGGAATTTATTTATTTTTTTACTCCTTAAACTGTCATCTCTTTCATCACTTTTCTTTTCATAACCTTTATTCACTCTTTTGTAGTTAGCAAAAATCCCATACTAGATCTGGGGCCTCATTTATAAAATTGTAGGATTTAATCCTAAAATCAATGGATTTCATCCTACGTCAAAAGTGAGGAACAAATCAGGATATATAAAGGCTAAAAAATGACATGAAAATGTCCTTATGTGTACGCCGTATGCATTAATGGGCTTATGTATGTTTAGTTCTGTTCAGTTTGATTATGTTTTGGGGGCCGTTTACACGACACTGTTTTTGACTAAAAACTGGAAACTTTTTATGAGTTTTGGGGGATCATTTTGACAGCATTGTCGTCTGTACATGAATAAAATGCAAAGGAAAAACTTTTCCATATTTAGTACATTGTTGTTGTGTAAAATACCCTTAGTTTGGTTTTCCTTGTTCCCCTTTGCCTGTGTTCTAGTTCCTTGTTAATTTTCATAATCTGTTGTCATAGTTTAGTTACTCACCTGTTTCAGTTTCTGTTGATTAGCTTCCCCTGTCCTGAGTTTGGTTCTGTTTTTGTCTGGTATTGTCTTGTATTGTTTATGTACGAGATGTTACGCTATCCTGTGTTACTCCTGTGCTTGTATTGTGTATTTGGATTAAAAGACTGCTGCTAATCCCTTCTTCTGTTCAACGTTGCCTTGAATGTGACATGTTCACATTGCTCTTGAATTTAGGGTTTATTTATAAAGCGAATTTTAAAGTGTGATGCAATTAGGAACATTTTTTGTGTATTTTTTGGATGTTTTATAAATCGTTCATAGGAAGATTTTGGAAACTGTCTTATTTAGGATCGTTCTACTCAAATCTTTATAAAGAGGCCCCTCTTCTCAGAGGAAAAATATATTCCACTCATTCTGCCCATAAACATAATTTCTCCGATTGTAAACAAAGATTCGTTAGTCTTCCCATCATGTGTATTTCATATACTATTCCAAACCAGTCACTAATTTCTGGAATTTGAGGCTGTAACCATTTTTCTGTAATATCTTTCTTACAGGTTATCTGCAGAATTCTATGAAAGCTTGTTTCCGCCACGGAATAAAACAATTTAAAAGATAATTGCAACTTTTTATCTCACAATACTGACTTCTTTTCTCAGAATTACAACATTATATGCAATTCTGAGAAAAAAAGTCAGAATTGTGAGATAAAAAGTAGTTTATTCTGTGATGGAAACAGGCTTCCATAGAATTCCCATTAAGTGTTTATGTACTAGGTTAATATTATTTAATAAATCAATTTATACTTTTGTATATGCTTATGCACAGCCGTTAATTCATTTTTTTTTTCCTGTTGTAATGTACAACGTGTTCCTCCACCTGTCTGATATCGTCTGCTCTTCTCCTCTGTATGTGATCTAGATCTATCACAAGGGCTTATTATCGTAATTCAGTGGGTGGCCTTTTGCTTTTCGACATCACCAACCGGCGCTCCTTCCAAAATGTCCACGAGTGGCTGGAGGAAGCGCGCAGTCACGTGCAGCCTCACAGCATCGTCTTCTTACTGGTCGGCCACAAGTGTGACCTGGAGCAGCAGCGGCAGGTGAGCCAGCAGGAGGCAGAGAAACTGGCAGCCGCTTACGGCATGCGCTACGTGGAGACCTCGGCCCGTGATGCCATAAACGTAGAGAGGGCTTTCACGGAGCTGACGCGCGACATCTTCGAGCTGGTCAAATGTGGTGACATCACCATCCAGGAGGGCTGGGAGGGTGTCAAGAGCGGTTTCGTGCCCAACGTGGTGCATTCATCCGAGGAGGTGACCAAGAGTGACCGCCGCTGCCTCTGTTGATCAAGTGACTCCTGTCGGCGTATCATGCTCCTTCACTGCAAAACCAGTACCGTCGTTCTCCCTTAGCTTGACATTCCCACTACTGCAACCCCACAAATACTCTCATCCTCTCAATCAATGTTTTCTGCTTTCATAGTTACTTCCAATAAAGTTCTCTTAAAAGTCAGTTCAAATAATGACTTCAAGATAAGCAAATGTGAATTAACTGGAGCTTTGGCGAGTCTTCTCAGTCCACCTTGGAAGATGGAACTTGGGGAACTGAGTTGTGAGAACTGTTTGAGTAAAAGATTGCAGAAACACACAGATCCTTTGGAGCAAAGACGGACCCAATATTTACACCAAACGTTTAGACGGTAATGATGGATCATTTGAGAGCATGTACAGGAGTACCACACCAATCCAAACATCACATTGGACTAAATAGCCCCTAATGTGTTCACTAAAGATACTCATTAATAATAATTTTCTGTAATTCCTTTTTTTTTTTTTTTTTTTTTTAATAATGTTATTCATCAATGATGCATTAAATTGATCAAAAGTCACAGTAAAGACATTTATAATGTTAAAATAGATTTCTATTTAAAAAAAAAAATGCTGTTCTTTTGAACATTCGATTCATCAGAGAATCCTGAAAAACTGCATCATGGTTTCCACAAAAATATTAAGCAGCACAACTGTTTTCAACATTGATAATAATAAAAACTGTTTCTTGAGCAGCAAATCATCATATTAGAATGATTTCTGAAGAATTATGTGAGTAATGATGCTGAAAATTCAGCTTTGCCATCACAGTAATAAATTACAGTTTAAAATATATTAAAACAGAAAACAGTTATTTTAAATTGTAATAGTATTTCACAATTTTTTGATCAATTAAATGCAGCCTTGAGATACTTACTGACCCCAAACTTGAATGGTAGTATATTGGTTGTTTATTTGGGGCCTCTGATTTCAAAAATTAAAGTGTTAGTTCACTCAAAAATTAAATTTCTGTCATTAATTACTCACCCTCATGTCGTTCAACATCCGTAAGACCTTCGTTCATCTTCAGAACACAAATTAAGATATTTTTGATGAAATCTGAGAGGTTTTTTTTTATCCCCCATAGAAAGCAACATAAAAATAACAACTTTATTCAACAATTTCGTCTCTCCCGTCATTCTCCTACACTGTTTTCAGCGCTTCCGTGTTTACATCCAAACGCCGACTCAGTATTGGCCGCCGCTGTTGACGTGAGCACCATGACACATGCGTGTGATGCTGACGCAGGAGCCGGCAAATACTGATGTTGTACACAAAAGAAAACATTAAGGTTGAACCACTGTAGTAACGCTGACTATTTTAATGATGTCTTTACTACTTCTCTGGACCTTGAATATGGTAATTATGTTGCTTTCTATGGGGGATAAAAATCTATTCTATCGGATTTCATCAAAAATATCTTAATTTGTGGTTGTGAAGATGAACAAAGTTCTTACGGGTGTGGAACGACATGAGGGTGAGTAATTAATGACAGAAATTTCATTTTTGGGTGAACTAACCCTTTAAACAGTAGGGGGAGAAATTCTGTTCCTTATCGTCAAACCTTATTGCCTGACAAGGAGATTTCGCCTGCAGAGGTCATAACAATCACAGGGAATGTGAAAGTTCTTTGTTTCCTTCAGGATGTACCCTCGTGATTTTTAAAGCATTAAATGATTCAATGCGTAAAGTTAAAGACCAAATCAAATTAAAGCATTTTGAATGGCTACATTCAAATCTCTGAGATCATCTATAAACCTTCCAGAAAACATGCAATTATAGAGAGCCACATTTAGGTTTCCCGCCTTTTTCTCATTTAAAATGGGTCATGGTATCCTTAGACACTTTTCCAGGGACTTTACCAACATACTTCTTTGTAAAGCACTGATAAATCATATCCGAATTTTTTCTGGTTAGGTTCTTCCTAATGAAGTTCACTCTTTCATAACTGTTGCCTGTCACTTGAGGTTAGTAGCTGCTGAGAAAATGTACATTTTTTGACTTACAGACTAATACAATGTCATTTAGCCAACTGAAATGACTATTAACTGTGTATTTATTGATCCTGTGGGAGAGATGAACTATCAATAAAATGTGTGACACAAAAGATTTTGTGTCTAAAAATGATTTCCTTTTGCTTTAAAGCCACAACGAACAGCCTCAGTTGTTTTGTGAAACATTTTATTTTTTAAAAAAAAGAAAAACATACAACAGAATCTTTATAATACAGCTCATTTTCTTTGTACATGGCGTGAATATTTACAGTTTAAAAAAAAACAAGGACAAATAAAATATATATATTCATATACTGATAAACAAACACATGTAACAGGTGGATCTCAAAGGCAAATGACTTGGTATATGTTGATATCTACCAACCATCTTTGAGGTACATTTGAAACTTCAGGCACTGATCTACAGGAAACGTATGTCTCCAAATTGAATCAAAACTGTAATGCCTGGGATCAGACAACAATGCGTCATCGGACACGTTTACATGCTAAACTTTACATGTCTGGTACAGTACATGTAAACAAAACCATTTTCAGTTGATTGCGAAACACAAATATAATAGTAAAGCTATACAAAAATATGCTTCTAATCAAGTCAGAATGTTAATATAATAAAGACAAAAATGCGTTTACAAATAATAGTGGTTTTAAACAACTATTCTATTATTCTGTCATGTAGACACCTCCATTGCTCTCTGATTATCTGAATACATTTAGGTTACACAAACTTTTTTTTTGCACAACCAACCAAAAACGGCTGAAAAAAAGGAGCTGAATTTCAGCATCCAGAATGGATAAAATATGCATACTATAAAATATCAAAAAAGTATGATAGGTGCACAAGATGATTGACAAGTTTGATTGAGCAACAGTAAACTAGTATTCCACTACATTACAAATTCTCTACAATAAAGAACAAAAATAGATAAAAGGTACATGAGCTCAACAGCCAAGCTGCCAAGAACAAGTTTCAATGGAAACCAAAAAAAAAAAAAAAGACAAGAAAATATGGTGAAAAACAGTGACACTTATTTCTCAAGTATATATCTACACCTTCAGATATGAAAGGCCTGTTTCTTTAGGTCTTCAGTCAAGTTTAGGTTTAACCCTTGACCTGTGAGTTAGACTAACATTACTAACAAAGTTAGCACAGTAACAGTTTCTGCTCAAATATTACAGCTAATACTGTTGAAAATAAAAGATTATGGGATGTCCTTCAAACAATATAAGTAGTTTTCATAATCTTTCAAGTCATGGCGGTTTCTATCAATGTACTAGTTGGTAAGGATAACCGTAGATACACTAACATTCAAAAGTTTGGAGATTTTTAAATGTTTTTGAAAGAAGTTTCTTATGCTCATAAAGGCCGCATTTATTTGATCAAAAATACAGTAAATTGTGAAATATTATTATAAGAATTCAATTCTATTTGAATATATTTTACTCCTGTGACACAAAGCTGAATTTTCAGCATCATTACTCCAGTCTTCAGCATCACATGATCCTCCAGAATTCATTTTAATATGCTGATTTGATCCTCAAGAAACATTTTTATTTATGTTGAAAACAATTTTTTTGCAGAATAAAAGTATTCATTTCTTCTTCTTCTTCTTAAAAAGTAATAATCATACGGACCCCAAACTTTTGAACGGCAGTGCAAGTAGTTTTGGCAGAAACAGCAGTTATCAAGGAACTTTTCATAAGCATTGTCTGGAAATACAATAACTGTTATACAGTTTGCTTAAGTAAAATCATCAAGTTTAAGGAAGTTGGATGGATGGGTAAACTATACATGTTCATATAAAACAGTTTTTCCCCAAAAATAATTTAGTATTTTGTAAAACTAAACATTTTATGGTGCAACCTTGTATGGTCCATTCAAAACTCTCACACACACTTTAAAAAAAACTATCATTTTATACCACAACAATATACCCAATATCATTATCCCAAAATGCAGCGGGGCTAATACCTCACTGTCATTCTTAGGAAATGGAAACATTTTTCCTATCCATGCACTCTTTTAGTCATCTCTCACACACATGGGATTTTAGCCAAGCCAAAATGTCTAAAAGCTTTTCAGTTTTTTTCAGTTTCAATTCTTCAATTATTCTGTCTGACAGTAACCAACAACCACCAATACTGTCTCACGGTATTGCCATTTTCACATTCTGCACGGTGAACACTAGGGGTCCCTGTTGTAATTCACAACCTCATGCTGAAAAACCAGGAGGCAGAAGGAGACCATTTTGGATTCAGAATCCAAATGCACAAACAACGCGCTTGGAGCTCAATGACGAAAACAAAATACCCTGTACACAGTCAGTTCATTGTCCGCCAGACAATATGGCCATTACAGTACTAGTGATTACAGCAGCAGCCACAGGGACATTTAAACCAGCATCTACAGTACTGAAAGGCCAAAGCTGCACGATGACCTCTAATGGAAAACTCTTAGGTTGAGGAACCTGATCATTTTGAGAGGATGAGAAATCCTTTTTTTTTTTTCCCAATTGAGATGTTTGGGGCAGTCTCTTCAATAAATGAGCCGTGATTTTCACATCAAATCTGCAGACTTAAAACGAAAATATGTAGGGCAATATGCCCGTCGTTCTCTCTTCCTATCAGGGAGAAATGCCCTCTACTTCACTCTCCTCACCGCCTAGATATATGGGGCTTTTGTTCTGAAGGGGTGGCTCGTATTTTCGGAGGGAGCTGTTCATGGCCTCGGTGCTGTTCCGGATACCATAGCCGAAGTAGATTGCGAAACCTGGGAATGGACACGAGAGAAGAAATGGGAGGTTTGGAATGAAGGAAACAAACAGGGCGCTATCGCAGCCACAAGCTAAATGAACAGATGTACTCACCAATGCCCATCCACACAGTGAAGCGGCACCAGGTGGCCGCGTCCAGCTGCATCATGAGATAGATGTTGACAAAGATACTGAATAGAGGCAGCCAAGGTAACAGAGGCACCTGCACACAGGAAGATTAAGATTTAAAGGGATACTTCACCCAAAGTTTAAAATTCCATCAATTAATCACCGTCATGTGGTTCCAAACCCATAAGACCTTTGTTCATCTTCAAAACACAAATGAAGATTGATCAGCTAATGTACATAGAGCACTCAAATATGGTAAAAGGACGCTCAACCGTACTTGCTTGATGCACGAGAACCAATGAGGTTTATTCTCGCGTGTCAAGCAAGTACGGTTGAGCGTCCTGTTACCATTCTTGTTCTGTGTATGTTGGCTGAGACTGTTTATATGTGAATAAAAGCCTAAATTAAATCTGATCACCATATAAAGCGATCGTGTCTCTTCAGAAGACTAGATTAATATGGATTTATTTTACAATATCTTTATGAACACTTTGAACTAGGGTTGCTCAATTATGGCAAAAATCATAATCACGATTATTTTAGTCAGTATTAAAATCACGATTATTTAATACGATTATTGGTGGGTGATTTGATCAGTCTTATTTCATGATATGAGTAATTTTACATATCACTGAAATTTCACAATTATTGATACTTCAACAAAAACTAATACTAGGTTAACTAATGTAAGTAAATGTCCTCAAAACAGTTACAGAAGACAAGTAAACACTCAGCAATACAATAAGAACAAAGTAACTAATTACAAACAAAAACAATACAACAGAAAAAATATACAAATTAAATAAACAGTGCTTTAGGTTTTCAGGGAGATGCACTAACAGTAGTATTCAGAGCCTACAACAGAAATTTAATAAAGTAATCAAATGTAAAATAACACTGCTGTATACATTAAATATAGACTAATCCTTATTAAAACTACAAAAGTTATTCATTCAAGAGCAGTGAGTGATTTTACCTTTGTCTTTTGTTGTTTGATTAACATTAATGACTGCAGCAGGTTTATTAGGCTGTTGTCACTTTAAGAGCTGCACAGATCCAATATACTGTTACACACGCATTTTCTTTCTCAACTGTTTACATTTATTTAATACATAACCGACTGTGTTTACATCAAAACGGCATTTTGACATTGTTGCGTGTATGCTATTTGACTGCTGAAATCATGATGCTTCTGAGCTTTATGAATCTTTTGTTTCGAATTAGTGATTCAGATCTCCTATCAAACGGCTAAACTGCTGAAATCACGTGACTTTGGTGCTCCGATCCACTGATTCGATTCGTAAAGCTCCGAAGCAGTGTTTTGAAATTGGCCCATCACTATATATTGTTGAAAAGTCATTATTTTGTTTTTTTGGCACACAAAAAGTATTCTTGTCGCTTTATAATATTAAGGTAGAACCACTGAACTCACATGAACTGTTTTAAATATGCGCAATTAGAACGCAAATACTCAGACTTAAAGGGTTAGTTCACCCAAAAATGACCCCATTTACTACCATAGTAGGAAAAATAAATACTATGGTAGTCAATGGGGGGTGAGATCTGTTTGGTTAAAAACATTCTTCCAAATATCTTCCTTTGTGTTCAGCTGAACAAAGAAATTCATACAGGTTTTGAATGACATGAGGGTGAATAAATGCTGACAGAACCCTCATTTTTGAGTGAACTCTCCCTTTAAGTCTGAGTATTTGTGTTCTAATTGCGCATTTCCTTTTACATCACTTCAGTGCTTACGTTCAAGCCTGGGCAAAGATTTATAGCATAATAAAAAGGCAAATTCAATAACGAGGACATCTGGTACCTTGAAGGTGAGAGCTTCCTTGCTCTCAGGCTGCCTACAGATCACAATGACACACAGGATGCACAGCAGGACCAGAATGACACACGTCGTCACCCACACAATCTCGAGATTCACGATGGCTTCCAGACGCAGAGCCAAAACCGCACACAGTATGGTGATCAGCACAGCTACGCAGACAAGAGGATATTGGAATTAGTCCATAATCAGCTGATTCCTGATCAGCCAAATCATTGCCAACTACAGCACTGAATCAGATAAATACAAATAATACAGACATGAATGTAGATCCGAGTCTATGTAGAGTGTAAATACACTACCATTTTCCATCATTTAATACTCACTCAAGTTAATATTTAAAAACACTTATTTAATAACACTTAAATGTAATCTTTAGCAAATCTCAAAATGAATATCCATCATACTGTAATGTTGTGATGCTTCAATCCCATTGTAGCACATAAAATGACTGGTTTTAAGTTTTTAAAGTTTTATTTTAATTATTTTTATTTAGACAAACTCCCTAACTCACACATTTATAGTTCACATTTTTTTTTAATTTTTGGGTCAACTATCCCTTTAAAATTAGCTAGATTTATCAAAAAAGTGACAAGCAAAATCTTTACTCACAGATAACAGCAGTTGTGCCATAGACAATAGTTCCCGACATTTCTGTTGGCGAGTCCTTGGAAGGAACCAGGAGGAGTTTCAGAGAGAATTTCTCTTTGCGGGGATTGTCATCCAGATCTATGCCATATTCATCTCCACTGTCTCCACATACGGCCACTTTCTCGCCACCGACCAGTTCCACCAGTTTCTCTGTCTGACTGGAAGAGCTCAGGTTGCCTGGCTGATATCTAGAGGCGTAAAGATTGGCAGTGAGTCAAACTACATACTTGACCTGCAGCAAAAAATGCAGCATTGTTAATCATTTTACATAGTAACATTCAAATGTTTGAAATCGGTAAGATTTTTTTGAAAGAAAGAAATACTTTTATTCAGCAAGAATGCATTAAACTGATCAAGTGACAGTAAAGACATTTATAAGGTTACAAAAGATTTCTATTTCAAATAAATGCTGTTCTTTTGAACTTTCTATTCATCCACAGTTATACCAAAAATATTAAGCAGCACAACTGTTTTCAACATTGAAAATAATAAGAAAAGATTCCGGAGCACCAAATCAGCATATTAGAATGATTTCTGCTGAAAATTCAGCTTTTATCACAAGAATAAATTGCATTTTAAAATAGAAAAGAGTTATTTTAAATTGTAATAATATTTTCACAATAATACTGTTTTTACTGTATTTTTGATTAGCTAAATCCTGTTTTGGTGAGCGTAAGAGACTTCTCTGACCCCAAACTTTTGAACAGTAATGTATGAAAAATTAGCCAATCGTAACATATAGGAGTCTTAACCATGCCAAAAACATTTTTAGAGTGGAAAATAGTCATGTAAAATTAAATTATGACAGATTTGGATTTAACATTGTATATTCGCGGGGAAAAAAGTTTACAATATGACCTCTCTAAAATATGTAGGCAGTAGATAGTAGTAGACCCAGTGTTTAGTATTTGAGGTGAAGGTTTTAACATACCTGAGAATGAGGACACACACGGCGACCAGAGAGTATGCAAGCAATGTCCCTATAGACATGAGGTCAACCAATGCAGCCAAATCAAACAGAAATGCCATGAGAGCTAAAAGAAGACAAAACAAACAAATTTGAAATCTTATCAAGCTATAATATATCAAATCTTACATAACATCACCAACTTTAAGAGGTCAAACGCCACATCCTAACCAGATGTAATAAATTGCTACCAAGTAAATCTGAGTTTTTAATCAGTAGCAGCCACAACAACAACTCGGTCACTTGTTTGTTTTCATTTCTGTAGCGTTGCACTGGATGGCCCTGCCCACAATGAAATCTCATTGGTCCAAAATCCACAAAACTATATATGAAGGGTTAGTTCACCCAAACATGAAATTTCTGTCATTAATTACTCACCCTCATGTTATTCCAAACCCGCAAGATCTTCGTTCATCTTCAGAACACAAATTAAGATTTTTTTGATGAAATCCAAGTGTTTTTTTATCCTCAGAAGAAAGCAACAACAAAACAAAAATAACGACTTTATTCAACAAATTCGTCTTCACCCTGTCTGTCTCCGCTATTTCCGTTGCAGCGCTTCCCAGTTCTACGTCAGAACGCTGACTCATTATTGGCTGCACGACACATGCGTGTAATGCTGACGCAGGACCCGGCCAATACTGAGCCGGCTTTCTGACGTAAACACGGAAGCGCTGAACTGCGTTCACTGCATCAACTGCGTAGGAGACTGACAGCGTAGAGAAGAAATTGTTGAATAAAGCCGTTATTTTTGTTTTGTTTTTGCGCACAAAAAGTATTCTCTTCGCTTCATAACATTAAGGTTGAACCACTGCAGTCACGTTGACTATAATAACAATGTCTTTAATATCTTTCTGGATCTTAAATGATGGTAATTACATTGCTTTCTATGGAGGATAAAAAAAATCTTGGATTTCATCAAAAAAAGTCTTAATTTGTTTTTCTGAAGATGAACGAAGGTCTCATGGGTTTGGAACAACATGAGGATGAGTAATTAATGACAGAAATTTCATTTTTGGATGAACTAACCCTTTAAATAAACAAGTATGTTCTGATTGGCTGATGTTGTGCCGTATTTGACAAAAATTATGGGACGCAAAGTTAGGACATTCTGTAACACAAACAAACAAAGAACATCGCTCACATGCCACGATTCCAGACACAACAGTCGCCAGCAGTGGAGTTTTGGTTCTCTTGTTCATCCTGGAAAGGAAACGGAAGAGCAGCCCGTCCTCTGCCATAGCGTATATCACTCGAGGCATGGGGAACATGGAGCCCAACAAACTACGATAAAAAAAAACAAAAACACACAGATTCAGATAAATAGAAAATATTGAACAAAAACATTACTAGACACAGTAAAGCCCTTGATTTACCTTGTCGAGAGGGCACAGAGTGAACCCACAGCTACAATATAGCGTGCCGGTGCCCAGCCCACGTAACTGAAGGCCTCGGGCAGGGGACTCTGGGTGTTGAGTTTGTAATAGGGCATCATGAGCGTAAGAGCAGCTGACACACCGAAGTAAGCAAAGAAGCAAATAAGCAGAGAGGCTACAATGCCCACGGGGATGGAACGCATCGGGTTCTTGGCTTCTTCACCTACCGGAAAAAATAAGGTTAAAGTGACCCACATACATTTATGACTCACCACGCAGATGGTTTTAGAACAAACAAAAACAAAATGTTCAGCAATCAGTATTTGTGCTCTGTAACTGTGACATTTATGATACGTACTTGTTGTAGCAATGCAATCAAAGCCAACAAAGGCGTAGAAACAGGTGGCTGCGCCAGATAAGATGCCACTGAAGCCGAACGGAGCGAAACCTCCACTTCCAAATGTGCTTTCTACCCGTCTGTGAGAGCAGAAGAGATTTGTCAAATCTTGCAGAAGAAAATCACATTACTCACCTCACAACTTTAAGAGATCCTCATTTGCTCCACTTTAAAAGCAGCTTGTAGCTGAAACGTTGAGCTGGATTTTGTCATGGCAAACTTACTCTGGTTCGGTGATATTTGTATCATTGACAAAGTCTTCATATGTGAGGTTCCAGTTTGCTGTGTTGCCCTTGACAAAGCCAGAAATGATGACAAAGCCCAGCACAATCAGGTTGATCCCAGTGAAGATCTTGTTCACCAGAGCAGACTCACTTACACCAAAAGCAAGCAGTCCTGAGGAGTAAATCACACATCAAAATCAGAAATCTCTTATTTAATAATATACATTTCAGTGTGTTCTTCACTCACATGTATAGAGGGATATAGATATATACTAATTAAACTATTATTTAGTGATATAAATGATCATCAGGCCACCATTATTATTATAATAATGCAATGGGGGAATATTTGTAGGTCCTGATAATGCCAAATGTCTTATGTTACCAGTAAAAAGTGGCCTACATTATTTTAAATATATCTAGTCAGTGACAGAGTGAAACATATTCATCTAAAATAAATCTGTGTTTCAGTGTTAGAATCATTTATATTTTTATTCTGGTGTCACCATTGTCCTGTGCATTGGGTTACCAGCACCAAGTCCAAACCTATTCATTTCCACTCCCAATGTAATACCAAATTTAGCATTTTAAACAACAGTACATTATTTGTTATCCTTTTACCATATGTCTTGGAGTATCACAATAATATCGTATCGTGAGTTCAGTATCGTGATATGTATCGAATTGTGACATGAGGGTATTGTCACAACCCTATTATATACCTCATTTAAATGATAATTTCTATTTTAAAATTTCTCACCAGTCAGTAGCAGGATGAGAATGAGGGCAAATAGGTCCGGATATTCTGCAAGAACCTTCCCAGGAACCTTCATAGCCATGGATGCCCTGAAGAAGTTAGAGATCTTCTGCTCGATTAAGTTATCGAACGTAGAGCTCCAAGCTCGCCCCACACTAGCTGTACCTGAAAACAAGAACCAGCTTTTGTAATTCAGTTACAGTGGATTTCTTTAAAATGATCATCAACTAGTAGAGTAAACTTACCTATAACATAAGAGAGGATGAGGTTCCAACCAGTGATGAAGGCCCAGATTTCTCCTACTGTTACATAGCTGTACAAGTAAGCAGACCCTGTCTTAGGGACTCGTGCACCGAATTCTGCATAGCACAGTCCAGCCAGCATGGAGGAAAGTGCAGCCACAAGGAAGCATAAGACGATAGCAGGACCAGCCTTCTCTCTCGCAACCTCCCCAGCCAGAACATACACTCCAGCTCCAAGTGTGGAGCCCACCCCGAGCGCCACCAGATCTAGAGTGGACAGACACCGAGCAAACCGTGTTTCCTCACCAGAGCAGTCCAGAGCACGACGGCGCAGCAGCGCGTGTCCAAAAGAGACCATTTTGTCCACCATGGTTAATGCAAAATGAGTTGACAAATCTGGTGAGGTACTTGATTGTGCTGGTTCCCAGAAGCGCTCTGTTACTTATATGTCTGGAAGAGCACATAAAACAGGAAGGAAGAATTAGACACATTTGGGTGTGTGAGAGTAATTGCACAAGCCAGTATGCCTAGGTTTGATGTAACCGGTCTAGTCAGGACAGGTCTATTTTTTTCTTTTTTTTTCCAGCCTAACTTAACATTGTGTTCATCACACCTTATTACCAGTGAATGTGCCATTTTGTGATTCTCCGAATTCCTAACCGCATAAGTTGCCCAGAATTTTCAGAGGAGTTCTGTGTCCCAACTCTCCAGATTTCTGCCCTCTAATTAAATAGTCGGTTACAGCCGGATATAAAAATGGAATCTATTATACACTGATCCAGTAAAGAAGTATTCCTAAACGAAAGGTCAGGCAACAAACATGATATGAATGTGGAAGTTTCGTCTACAACCAAATCTGTATCTGATATGACAAAACAAAACAACAAAAGTGAACAATAATAACACACTAAAATAACACACTACCATTCAAAAATTTGGGATCAGTAAGAAGTCTCTTATGCTCACCATTCATCATGTGAAATATTATTACATACAGAAACATTTCTTATTATTATCAATGTTGATAACGGTTGTGCTGTGTTTGTGGAAAATGTGATACATTTTTTAGGATTCTATAAACAAAGTTCAAAAGAGCAGCATTTATTTAAAATGTACTGAGCCCCGCACATGTCATGCAGGAAAAAAAGTAAATTATGCGCACAATTTACTAATTCGTTCCCTCGATTTACAAAATCATGCTCACGATTTACTAATTTGTTCCCTCGATTTACTAAATCATGCTCACGATTTACTAATTCGTTCCCTTGATTTATTAAATCATGCTCACAATCTACTCATTCGTTCCCTTGATTTATTAAATCATGCTCACAATCTACTCATTCGTTCCCTCGATTTGCTAAATATTGTGCACAATTTACTAATTCGTTCCCTCGATTTACTAAATGATGCTCACGATTTACTAATTCGTTCCCTCGATTTACTAAATCATGCTCACGATTTACTAATTCCTTCCCTCGATTTACTAAATCATGCTCACGATTTACTAATTCCTTCCCTCGATTTGCTAAATTGTGTGCACAATTTACTAATTCCTTCCCTCGATTTACTAAATCATGCTCACGATTTACAAATTCGCTCCCTCGATTTGCTAAATCGTGCGCACAATTTACTAATTCGTTCCCTCAATTTACTAAATCATGCTCACGATTTACTAATTCGTTCCCTCCATTTGCTAAATATTGTGCACAATTTACTAATTCATTCCCTCGATTTACTAAATCATGCTCACGATTTACGAATTCGCTCCCTCGATTTGCTAAATCGCTCGCACAATTTACTAATTCGTTCCCTCGATTTACTAAATCATGCTCACGATTTACGAATTCGCTCCCTCGATTTGCTAAATCGCTCGCACAATTTACTAATTTGTTCCCTCGATTTACTAAATCATGCTCACGATTTACAAATTCGCTCCCTCGATTTGCTAAATCGCTCGCACAATTTACTAATTCGTTCCCTCAATTTACTAAATCATGCTCACGATTTACTAATTCGTTCCCTCCATTTGCTAAATATTGTGCACAATTTACTAATTCATTCCCTCGATTTACTAAATCATGCTCACGATTTACGAATTCGCTCCCTCGATTTGCTAAATCGCTCGCACAATTTACTAATTCGTTCCCTCGATTTACTAAATCATGCTCACAATTTACGAATTCGCTCCCTCGATTTGCTAAATCGTGCGCACAATTTACTAATTCGATCCCTCGATTTACTAAATCATGCTCATGATTTACTAATTCGTTCCCTCAATTTACTAAATCATGCTCATGATTTACTAATTCGTTCCCTCGATTTACTAAATCATGCTCATGATTTACTAATTCGTTCCCTCGATTTACTAAATCATGCTCATGATTTACTAATTCGATCCCTCGATTTACTAAATCATGCTCATGATTTACGAATTCGCTCCCTCAATTTGCTAAATCATGCACACATTTTACTAATTCGTTTCCATCGATTTACTAAACAATGCTCATGATTTACTAATTTGTTCCCTCGATTTGGTAAATCGTGCGCACAATTTACTAATTCGTTCCATCGATTTGCTAAATGATGCTCACGATTTACTAATTCGTTCCCTCGATTTACTAAATGATTTAGCCTACTATTTTTTTCCTGCATGTAATATGCGGGGCTCATTACATGATATATTGTAATATTATAAATATCCTCACTGTTACTTTTAAATCAATTTAATGCATACTTGCTGAATAAATGTGTTAATTTCTTGACAGGATATTTTTAAATATAACTCTGATTGTGTTTGACTGAAAGAAGAAAGTCATATACACCAAGGATGGCTTGAGGGTGAGTAAATTATGGGGTAATTTTCATTTTTGGGTGAACTATCCCTTTAAATTGTCATTGTATTCTTTAGACTTCAGCTTGACTACACAAAAACCTGCTGTAGCTCAATTATAACTGCACATGTAAACTGACTGTTGCACTCTCCCAACAAAATCCACAATGTTCTGTGTGAACCCTTCAGTATCTTATTGGCCCGCTCAACTCCTTATCGGAGTTGTCTGATTCCAAAGCACTCCTGCTAGCTCATCAGGTTACATGGTCGTGTCATGTCATGTCTGAGCCAGCAGTAGTACTGTAGTACACTGTTGATGTTTCATGCAGTTCTTTACCTACGTCATCATTCTTACTGGTGACGTTTACAGTGATGTCTAACAGAAATGATTTGGAAACACAAGCACAAACAAGGTCACAACTAAGCCTTGAGTTGCAGCAACAGCTATCAAAACCAAATGCTGATGCAATGACAGTGAAGAAAGTTTGAACATGGAGTGCTCTGTTGATTCAATCTTTATACATTTCACACAAACTGCCATGACGATTCGACTTCCCATCCCACGGCGGAGATCTATTACTTAACACTTATAAAAAAAACTTGTCATAAAAACAACAAAACTAGAACAATGAAATTGCTAAAAATGGCTTCATGAAAGTTGTGGAAATGCTCGCAAAGAACCCCATGTCCTGGATCAAAGACAGGTTTGACAAAGAGGACAGAGGAGGGGGAAAACAAAAACATCCCTGTAATTCACTGTACAATAGAGGGGCTGAAATAGACTCTTTTTATCTGTAAGGTGGTTTGTTTCACTTGGCACAGCAGCTGGCAAGATTCTTAGCGGGTTGAATCGAGCTCAGTCCGGGCAAGAGCTCAGAACTTTAAGCCACTGTTGTGGTCTTACACAAAGCACACAATGGCTGCTTTCTTTCACAATTCACTGCTTTTTGTAATCATGAAATGAATACGCATATACAACATATTTAATGTGGCACTGATATATCTAGCAGTTGAGAAAGTCTGGAATTATGTCTTTCTTTGTGCCAAGTTGGAGCGTTGACCAGTTCTGGAGATTATAGAGTGCACCGCTATCAGTTGCCTTGAAAATGTTTCCTACCAGGAGATTCTTTTTGGGCCGTACAGTGCACACACATCTATGATAGGCCACAGCGAGGGCGGCTGTACTAATCTCTTTCTTGTGGTCTCCACGAGGATGGCTGGGTGACACGTAGGCGAAATTAAATCTGTAAGGCTTTTGATCTGGCCATGAGAAATTCATGAATGCCAAGACGTCTGTTATCCAGTGGAAACTGGCACACCAAGGAGACCTACACATTTTACTGTAACATTTCTGTTTAGCTACACTTGACTTGCGTGAATGAAATATAAGAATCTTTCCATAATCTAGTTTAAAACACATGTGGTAAGTTCTTAAAAATGTCCTTTTTGTTTGCAGGTTTTATACGTTTTTTTCATACCATTTTTAAGAAACATTGAAACTTAAATGTCATTTGGTGCAACCATCAAATATATATATATATATATATATATATATATATTTATCTTACCAGTGTTATTTCAGTATTGTTTATATATGATTATAGTATTTATGAACATTTTCCGTTCGTTTTGAGCTTATTATTTTGAAAAAAGTATGTATTTTTATAAGTATAATGAATTTTTAATTTATAAGTTGCACCACATGACATTGATTTGATGGACAAAC
Source organism: Ctenopharyngodon idella (assembly GCF_019924925.1). Taxonomy (NCBI): domain Eukaryota; kingdom Metazoa; phylum Chordata; class Actinopteri; order Cypriniformes; family Xenocyprididae; genus Ctenopharyngodon; species Ctenopharyngodon idella. Next base: position 18,342,345 of record NC_067240.1, on the reverse strand, counting down.
GTTTTACAAATATTAATAAGTCGTTCATTTTTTTTTTCTCTCTCTCTCTCTCTCTCTCATATATATATATATATATATATATATTATTTCTTCTAGAAATAATAAGATTATGCTAAACTACTTCGTAAAGTAGGCTAGTAGCAAAAACGTTGATCAATGAATGCACAGGCTTAGACGTGAAGGAACCGCGCTCATTATGTCTATTAAGGGTTTATATAACCCATATGAGTGTGAGATGCTACTGTTTTGAAGTGACTCACTGGGCTTTTCTCAAAATAAATACCTCAATAGATACTAAGAGGCTTACATAAAGACCCGCCAACCGGTTAACCTTCTTAACAGGAGAGTGAGGACTTTACATTAGGTGTTGTTATTGTTTTGGTTCTCTTTTACGCAGAACGGATTTTGTACTGCTGCTAATCAGTAAATGAGTTTGCCCAACATCTGAACTTTCAAGCAAACCCCACTAACCCCATATTCAAGGTTTAATCAGTACAGTTTCCCTAAAACAATTAAATTCGGCAATTACATACTCTAAACCATTTGTGACATGACCGAAGTTATGTTTGACCCTTTGAGAGACATCAAAATCCTATTCAGTCTTATTACTGTTACTCCTCATGACAGGATTTGCTAAATCTTGGTAGGAACATTCATTCCCAGGCTCAAATATCTTACTAAAGAATCAGTATTACTTCTTGATCATTCTAACAGCCCTTATATTTGATTTAGCAGGCAGATAAGAACTACAAGCATGAAATGATATCTGTGGGTAAATGGACATTTCATAGTCTGCATGCAGTGCATATAAACACAGAAAGGGAATATATATCTTCTCACACCAAACAACGAGATATGCAGTTGAGGAAGGAGATACTACGAAACTGTTGAAGGATCCACAGGACACTGGCGCCATATTACAAGCAGAAACCAGCATGAAAACTTCATTCTTCAAAAACTCAAGTGTTCATGGTTATGAAACAAACTTATTCAGGCCTCAGGGTGGCACATGCCGCTGTGAATGAACCTGGCAACCTCTCAAATAGCTGGATTAATGCCATCACACAGCCCCCTTTAACAGGGCTCCACAGACTGTGCAAATTACCAGCCAGAGATGCTTCATCATACTGAACAAGCTTGAGGTTTTTCACTATTATGAACGTAATCGTTAACTGACAATTACCAATTTGTTCTAGAAGTCATGGATGATGCAATTATAATGAAGTGTACATCACTCTGCTGAACAAATTGCCTTATATCAGCAGGGGTGCAAAACTCAATTTGTGGAGAGCCACAGCCCTGCAGCGTTTAGTTCCAATACACATACCTGTAGTTTTCAAATAAGCCTGAAGGACTTGATGAGCTGGATCAAATGTGTTTAATTAGGGTTGAAGCTAAACTCTGCAGGGCTGTGGCCCTCCAGGAACTGAGTTTTGCACCCCTGTCATTCAGTCTCATGCTCTCTTATTTGTCAGTGTTTGCAAAGGGACACATTTCTGTTTAGCCAAAGAGAGCAGAAATTTCTAAAAACCCAACGTCATTACACCACCATCCATTAAACAGGAAACAATGAAGTATCCTATATATTTAATTTATTAAATAATAATTATTTATATTATATTCATAGGATTTATTAAAATAATGTATTATTTGCATATTTGCAAACTTTAATTCTCAAGTGGCCAATACATAGTAGTAGTAGTAGTAGTATTATTATTATTATTAATTGTATACATTTTCTGTTGTAGCAGTCTAAAAAAGTTGTTTAAAAGCTGTGTAAAAATAAAACATGTGATGCAAATTAGACCAGCAAGAAACGACTATCATGTTCCAAAATACAGCAAGTATCTTAAGATAAATTTAGCGGGGTACAATAGATATAAGATTATTTTAATAGAAAGCCTATATTAGATATAATACATGGCAACGCAAACAAAATACAATAAACGTCACGGGATGATTCAGGTACCCTTCTGACGTAATATTCAAACAGCATAATTTAGGTGTATGATCTGGCCAGTCTGAACTGGTACCAGTCTGTTCTGGGCTGATGCAACTATTACAACAGATACAACTTCCGGGCAGTGACGTCGTAGGTCCACACAGAACGTGCGTGTTTATGAGCGGGAACTCGCGTGCCGTGAATGAATGAAACAAAACACGACGTTTTGCGAAACAAATCTAAAATACAACAAATGTAGGGAACAAAAGCGAGTCGTACGATAAATTTAAATAGACATTTGAATTATATTTAAATTAGTGACTTTCGTTCTTCCCAGATCCATTGGCTCTGGTTCTTCCCTGAGAGCTACGGCATACATATGTTTTACTTCTCCGAATAATAATAATGCTGTAAAATAACAGAATAAGTGACGGGCTAATAGTTGTGACCAGCATCATTTGGGGTATGTCAATAAATGTCATCTTATAATAAGAAATACAATAAATCATGATAAATAAAATGCACCGTGTGTAGGATACACGAATATTTGCAACAATAGTAAACAGTATTCGCAAACATAATGGCATGCATTTCGTAGTAGCTATATGAATAAATTGCGGATTATATTGGCATTTGATACACATACATTATTTGTTCCTTTTTCTGCTGACAAAAGTGCACTAGTCCAATATACATTATATATATATATAATGTGTATATATATATATATATATAATGTGTATATATATATATATATATATATAATAAATACATTTTTTTTTTTATCATTATACGTCTAATAGATGCATGCAAATATTGCAGGCTCGCGTTAATATCAGGGCTGTAGGTTAATTTGTGATTTGTGAATATGATTACATGAACGAGTTGGATTGCATCAGATATTTTACCGTATAGTGCAATAAAGGAACCATTCTGCATCGTGGAGTCAAGATGGACTGAAACGATCTTATTAGTTATATTAAAACCAGATGTCTAATAAATTCAAAAGAATGAAAAGTAGAAATGTTACCTCTTGGTTTCTGATGTGAAGGTGCCGATAACTTCGGTTTGTTGTATTTACCTTGTCTGGCTGTGTGCGAGTGATCACTGCTCATCCTCTCCTTCTCTGACTAGTTTTGACGCTGACCAATAGTCATCGATGACGTAAGTATAAACAAACCGTGGCATCCATCCGCCGAAGTAACCAATCAGCTTTGAGGGTGTTGCCATGTCACGTAAGATGTCCCGCCTCAACGTGAAAAATGTATAGTATTTTAGTAAATGATTAATTTTCGTATCGACAAATCTACGTAAAACACGCAAAACCATTAGAACTCAACAAATACAACTAGTAAATAAAGACCTTATTAAAAAGTACGATTTTGTAGCTACTTTAAGTTCAAGCGTGGGATTAAAATTAAGTATCTAGCCAGAACATACTTAAGTAAGTTAAAGTAAAGCAGTTTTTACATTTAAGTATTGATGAAATATAAGTAGGCCTGCTGATAAAAACAAGGGACAGACAAGATTTTCTTAGTAACTTTCATCTTTTTCTCAGTGTCTAAAAGTGGACTAAAAGTCCCTGTCAAGGGCTTTTCGATCTCTTAGATGCACAAACCATGAATATATATATATATATATATATACTGTGAAATATGTTGATTAGCCTATAAATATGTGTAAAATGTTATTTGTTTCTATTATGTTACATTGTTATGTTTTATTTATGCTCACTAATACTGTATTGTTAGATATATATTTTTTATCTTAATCATTATTTATTTATTTTTACATTGTTTTTCTCTAAACTACTCTTTTGTGGCTTCCTGCTCCAGGCCACACCCTGAAACTTGTCACCTGAAAATGTAAAACAGCTTTAAAACAACTATAAAATCAGATTAGATTAAATTCAACTTTATTGTCAGAGCCACTGACTCTGCACAATGATAAGTTTAATCTAATCTTAGATGATTTTATAGTTGTTTCAAAGCTGCGGCTGAATTTATTTGACATTTTACAGGTGAAGGGTTTCAGGGTGTGTCCCAGTCTGAGAATAATTTATGGACTGTTTAAACTAGACATTAACCAGAAAAACACCAAAAGGAGAATTACTTCAGTACTTGAACATATCCTCATTGGTGTACAAAACTGAAAGAGCATGCAGTATCAAATCAACTTTGTGTGCACTATTAGATAAGTATTTATTTCCACAACTATATTTATTTACTTATGTTTATTTACAGAATGTGTCTCAGTGTCTTTATTTATTGGGTAAAGAGTATTGGGCAGAGAAAAAGGGCTTACCAGTCGGTTTCAACATGTTGATACTGTCTTAGCCCAGCAGGTTTAATATGGTATGCGCATTAGCTTTGCTGTTAAATAAAATAAACTTTAATGTGGGATCTCTTTCTGTGGCGTAGTGTGCGAGGAGGTTCTGCTAGTGTTATAAAATAAATCTCCTCCCGTCGGCCTTGGTAAAGTTCAGATTGTTCGCCTAAGCAGGGGGCCCATTATCCGCAGAAACATAGACTTAATCTGAAACTTTTCCAAGAAATGAACTTGGACCTTGCGGTCACAACCGCTTTTTTTAGAAAAGAAAGGGCAGCTGAATTGAATGTGCATATTCAACAAACTAAGGAAACATGTGGAACTATACCTTTTATTAAATGTATTATAATAAACATTGTCAGTTTTGTTGGTTCCCGTCCAGACAAAATGTCTGGTGCATATCCTCAATTCTTGTTTAATCTTTTTCCATCCCGTCAAGTTGACTGAACCATCATAAAACAATGGTAACCTGTGGAAACCAGGTCACAGCCTTGCATTCTGTGATCTCATCCACTGCAGTTTCAGAGTTAACAAAGCACTTGTAATCTCACTTCTGTCCATTTGGCTGCTCCTTTTAGCATGTTTTCATAGAGAGGGTTAAAGTCTGTGCATCAAAGAAAGCCTTGTGGTCTTTGACATCCGTGGATATGTTGTGTCAGTTTGTGTAGGCATCAAAAATATCCCATTTAGCTTCCACTTCACAGACTAAAGCGTCAATCATGCGTTATGCGCAAACTCATTTCCGAAACTACTGCTCCTACATTTACGTAGTCAGATATAGTCTATTAAAGTGAATGGCAAGTGAATATTTATCCCTTTGTTTGTGAGAATGGGCGATAGCCCTCTTTTTACACAGTATGAACAAAATGACTTTAAATAAAGCTTTTGTGAAATCATTAAATTATAGCCTAATTTCTCAAGTTCTTCAATAGGCTTTTACAATCAAACACTATTATACATGCTAATTACAGTTTACAGTGAAAATAAAATCATTTTTGAGCTTGTTTGTCCATGTGACACACCGCCGATTAGACTCAACTATTAGCATATCCAAAAGTATCCATGATCTAAATGAGGAACATATTAATCCTCTTAACACGCCTCTTCTTGCAGTTGTAAGAACTAATGGTGTCAGTTTATCCACATTCAAGCAGCGCTTACACAGCTTACATGACAGGCTCATTCAGGTAGACTTTACCTGCCCGCCAACACTTTCCCTCCCCCATGTCTAATCCAGGCTGATCAGAGCAATTCACACAAGGGAAAACGGGCCTGAAAACACAATTGTAATCAATATTCTACTGAATGGAATGGTCTTAAAATAAACTGGGCACACCCAGTAAAGATTTCTGTGATTGTAGTTCATTAGCACGATACAGCCAGTCAAAAGTTTGGAATTATTATGATCTTTTTTAATGTTTTTAAAAGAAATCTCTTGCTCAACAAGGCTGCATTTATGTGATCCCATCAAAAATGGTCATAATTTAGAAATAAAAGGCATTTTTTCTACCCTGATTTTAGCCCTCTTATTTGAACGCTCTGTTTTAAGGGGCGCGTCTGCTGTGAGACTTCCGTGTAAACGCCCACTGCTGTGATTGGCTAACATCTCTGCAATATGAAATAGCTACTATTACTCTCTCGAGGTTAACTAATTGTGAAAAGTGTTGATTATAGCATTACACTCAAATCTATGGCATTATACACTGCCTGGCCAAAAAAAGTTGCTGTTTGGATTTTAATAGGCAAATACTTAAGCGTCTATGGATGGATCATTATTACAGTGATTATTGTTTTTTTTTAGCATCTTATATGTTTGGCAACGGTTCTTTTAACCCTTAAAGATGGAGTGTGTAGCTTTTCATTTCTTAAACAACCATGTATTAAGATGTATCATGGCCATATTCCAGGATGACAATGTCAAGATTCATCAGGCTCAAACTGTGAAAGAATTGTTGGGAGGGAGCATGAAGAATCATTTTCACAAATGAATCACTGACCTTAAAGGGTTAGTTCACCCAAAAATGAAAATAATGTCATTTATTACTCACCCTCATGACGTTCCACACCCGTAAGACCTTCATTCATCTTCGGAACACAAATGAAGATATTTTTGTTAAAATCCGATGGCTCAGTGAGGCCTCCATAGCCAGCAATGACATTTCCTCTCTCAAGATCCATTAATGTACTAAAAACATATTTAAATCAGTTCATGTGAGTACAGTGGTTCAATATTAATATTATAAAGCGACAAGAATATTTTTGGTGCGCCAAAAAAACAAAATAACGACTTATTTAGTGATGGCCGATTTCAAAACACTGCTTCAGGAAGCTTCGGGGCATAATGAATCAGCGTATCGAATCATGATTCGGATCGCGTGTCAAACCGCCAAACTGCTGAAATCACGTGACTTTGGCGCTCTGAACCGCTGATTCGACACGCTGATTCATAACGCTCCGAAGCTTCCTGAAGCAGTGTTTTGAAATCGGCCATCACTATATAAGTCGTTTTTGGTGCACCAAAAATATTCTCGTCGCTTAATAATATTAATATTGAACCACTGTACTCACATGAACTGATTTAAATATGTTTTTAGTACCTTTATGGATCTTGAGAGAGGAAATGTCATTGCTCCCTATACAGGCCTCACTGAGTCATCAGATTTCAACAAAAATATCTCAATTTGCGTTCTGAAGATTTACGAAGGTCTTACAGGTGTGGAACGGCATGAGCGTGAGTAATAAATGACAGAATTTTCATTTTTGGGTGAACTAACCCTTTAACCTCAGCATAAGTTTTTGGGATGTGCTGGAGGAGACTTTACAGAGTGCTCACCTCTTGCATTGTCAATACAAGATCTTGACCAAAAAATGATGTACCTCTCGATGGAAATAAATGTTGTGATGTTATTTCCATCAAGAGGTGCATCAGTTTTTGGTCAAGATCTTGTATTGACAATGCAAGAGGTGAGCACTCTGTAAAGTCTACTCCAGCACATCCCAAAGACTTTCAATGAAATTAAGACTCAGAGGTGCCAATTCATGTGTGAAAATGATTCTTCATGCTCTCTGAACCATTCTTTCACAATTTTACCCTGGTGAATCTTGACATTGTCATCCTGGAATATGGCCATGATGTGTCTTCCTACATTGTTGTTTAAGAAATGAAAAGCTACACACTCCATCTTTAAGGGTTAAAAGAACCGTTGCCAAATATAAAACATGCTAAAAACATAATAATCACTGTAATAATGATCCATTCATAGATTCTTAACTATTTGCCTATTAAAATCCAAACAGCAACTTTTTTTTTTTTTTTTTGGCCGGGCAGTGTATTTAGATCGTGGCATGAAAGGTTGCAGTGATGAGCATTGTAGCCGATCACAGACATGTTGTTGAGTGCATGAAAGCAGTGATCTCGTCATTCTAACTCAATTTCTGCACACTAACAAATGCTTTCATCATCACTAACATTGCAAACTCAATGTAATTTAGAGATTTGTTGAATAAAACGGGAGTTTTGGCTCATGTCCAGAACTCAGTCACTGATAAACTCACGCTGTTTGATTGACAGCTCTAATGATTGTAAAGGGAGCGTTCTTTGATCGCTTTCTATATATAATTTAATCACCATTTAAATAACAGATTATTTTCATCCTACTAAGAGAAACAACGTGAAGTTGACTGTTTAGTCACTGGTTTGATTTACTGACACATAGACAAAGAACATCTGACTGTACATGAATCATTATAAATCAGATCAGGCATTAGAATAACAAACTTACATGTTGTTGCATTATTGTCGTGTCCATATCGTAAAAGTCTGTTTGCAAAGCCTGTGCCGAAATGCGATTCATTTACCAAAGAATCCACAGTGAAATGTACCGAATAAAAATAAATAAAGCTCAACTGAGACGTTCACATTGTTGAAAATAACTATATTACTAACATTAGGATCCTTTGAAATGTAATGTTATTTTTGTCCTGTTGTATCGCTCTTCTCTCTTCCTCATCTCACTAGCTTTTATTGGCTAACAAGGACGTTTTCAGTTCTGAAACTTACAGGATATTCTTATAGTACAATGACCTCTTACATGTCAAAAGCTCAAGGAAAAGTTGATTTTTCAATTCATGACCTCTTTAAAAACAGACAGCAGCAGGAATATTAGGCTGCTGTCACATTAAGAGCTAATGCACGGATCCAATATACTGTTACACATGCGTTTTATCTCTTAACTGTTTATGTTCAGTTAAGACATAACTGACTATGTTTACAGGGATACTTGCTAAGACAGGCATTTTGACATAATTTTGTTTGAATATGTCTAAGTGCAAGAAGATGTGAAAGACAGCTCAATTCTGTATTCACACACTGTCTGAGACGCAGATTTTTAAGGGTTTCGGATGTTTGAGAACAGAAAACTTTCACATAGCATGAGTAACGAATTGAGTTCCCTTTCGCGTCTTCTTGAGATTGAATATTTAAATTGGCAAGGCTTACCTTTTGTGAAGATGCAACACTGTCCCGAGCATCATTCATGTTTGTTCACGTTCTCACAATTTTGCATTGTAGAATACCCGCCAACTGGCAATTGACACCGATTTTTACTTGCATTTGGCGCTTGGCGAGTGTTAATTTTAGGCCCTGTTTTAATATATTTTAAAACGTATATTTTCAGCATCATTACGCCAGTCGTCAGTGTCACATAATTCTTCAGAAATTATTCTGATATTCTGATTTGGTGCTCAAGAAACGTTTCTTATTATTATTATCAGTGTTGAAAACAGTTGTGCTGCTTAATACTTTTGTGGAAACCATGATACACTACCACTCAAAAGTTTGGGGTAGGCCTAAGATTTAAAAAAAAAGAGAAAGAAACTAATACTTTTATTCAGCAAGGATATGCTTAATTGATCAAAAGTGACAGTAAATACCTTTATAGTGCTGCAAAAGATTAGTTTCAAATGCTGTTCTGTTGAACTTTCTATTCATCAAAGAATCTGAAAAAAAGTATCATGTGACGCTGAAGACTGGAGTAATTGCCGCTGAAACTGCACCTTTAAAATATACTAAAATGCAAACAGTTCTTTGAAATTGTAATATTTCAGAATATTAGTTTTATTGTATTTCTGATCAAATGAATGCAGTCCAATTAAGAGACTTCTTTCAAAAAGAAACAAAAAATGTCTTATTAATGAATGTATAATTGTAATCCATATAATTGTTAATTACTAATTATTAACTCTTGACCGGTAATATAATATAATTTAAAATATTAATATAGTATAACATTAATGTAATATAATTAAAAACAACCGTGCAGGTTTCTTTAAAATGAAATGATGGTGATTGACGAAGTTTTCTCATGCATGCAACATGCATCTTTCGGCAGTGCTGCCACCTCGTGGTGACATTCAAGAAAACAGCCCTTTTGATCGGTTTAATGAATTACTGTAAAAAAAAAAAAAAAAAAAAAACGAAAAATTTAAATATGTCGAGGTGTGGATGTACACATCATGCACATATATATATTATTACAAACTAAAAGATTTACACTCGATTAACTATAAAATATAAATCATGTATGATCTTATTAAACAGAATGAGAGAATACATTGAAGGAGACAGAGAGGGTTTATTCATGGGTAGAAAGGATGGCTATCGGTTTAAAAATCAATTAGTGCCCTTTTCTTTACACACAGTCCTGAAAATAACCAGAATGGAAAAAGCCAGAAAATAACATAACTCGTTTTGAGAGATGGCATAGTAGAGACAAAACAGCAAATGTGACACATTTTGTCATAATGGAATTCAGTTTTTCACAGTGATTGAATATATACATTCCCAAAGCTTGACTCGTTACACTGACACTAAACAAAGGAAAATACAATGGTTGCAAAAGCCTTATTATAACATATTTAGTCAAAGTCAAAAGGATACAAATGAAATATGGAATGTAAAGGAAGACATTGTCAAGAGGCAATCCCAGTTTTAGTTTCTGAGGTGCTACATTTGGCGAGTTAGTTTGATAATTGTTCTCTGGATTTGTGATGCAAATACTCAACTTTTCAACATGGTCACTTTTTTTTTTAGGATTGAATTATCTAATTAATCTCAGACTAGCTTTTAATTCAGAATACAGTTAGGAATGTCATAGCGGCCAGACCAAAATTCTCCTTATTTTTATTCTTCTTATCTTATTTTAATTTTTTTTATTGGAGAAAAATCATTGGGTTGCCTGAAAGGTTAAAGCCAGGAGTTGAAAGAGTTTGAAGGAGTATTTGTTCAAAGGTCAGCCCCCCCCCCCAAAAAAAAAAAAAAAAAAAAAAAAAAAGAATGTTTCTTTCCACAAAATGAGTGCATGAGGTATAAATACAGCATTAAGTTGAGTTCATCCTCAGAGTGAAATAGATGTTGTAGTTTAGTTCTATCCCAGAACAGAAATATATACAGGATATTATGGACAGCAGCTGTGAAAGGTTTTGACTGATGTGCAGAAAAGAGCTGGTAGAGCAGATGGGTCCAGGACAGGGAGGGGGTTTACCAAAACCTTCATCACAGGCCAAGAGACATGAAACAAAACGGTTAGAGATCTTGACAGAACTAATGAACTCAGTGCAAACTATGCTGCCTCCTTCATTATTCTATTTTATTTTAGACAAAAACTTGGATAATGTTAAAGGGATAGTTCACCCAAAAACGAGAATTATCCCATGATTTACTCACCCTTAAGCCATCCTAGGTGTATATGACTATCTTCTTTCAGACAAATACAATAGGAGTTATATTAAAAAAATATCCTGGCTTTTCCAAGCTTTATAATAGAAGTGAATAGTGCTCGAGATTTTGAAGCCCGAAAAACTGCATCCATTCATCATAAAAGTAATCCATTTATAGTTTATAAAGTTTTAAATATGGATATTTTTCTTACAAAAACACATTGCTTCACTTCAGAAGGCCTTTATTAACCTTCTGGAGCTCATTCATAACCATTATAAAGCTTAAAAAAAGCCTGGATATTATTAATATAACTCCGATTGTGATCGTCTGAAAGAGGATAGTCGTATACACCTAGGATGGCTTGAGGGTGAGTAAATCATGGGATAATTCTCATTTTTGGGTGAACTATCCCTTTAATAACAGTCTGAGTGTTGTCTGTGAAACAGACTCACTTAAAAGGGTTAGTTCACCCAAAAATGAAAATTTCTGTCATTAATTACTCACCCTCATGTCGTTCCACACCTGTAAGACCTTCGTTCATCTTCAGAACACAAATTAAGATATTTTTGATGAAATCCGAGAGGTATAGGACTCCTCAATAGACAGAAATTTAACCACTTTCAAGGTCCAGAAAGGTACTAAAGACATTGTTAAAATAGTCGACGTGACTACAGTTGTTCAACCTTAATGTTATGAAGTGACGAGAATACTTTTTGTGCGCAAAAACGAAACAAAAATAACGACTTTATTCAACAATGTCCCCTCTTCTGTGTCATTCTCATACACTTTTTACGTCCAGCGCCTCCAGGTTCTACGTCAGAAGGCCGGTTCAGTATTGGCTGATGCCGTTCACGTGAGCAGCACGACGCATGTGTGTGACGCTGACACAGGAGCTGGCCAATGAGTTGGTGTACGGACGTAGAACCTGGAAGCGCTGGACGTAAAAAGCATATGAGAATGACACAGAAGAGGGGACATTGTTGAATAAAGTCGTTATTTTTGTTTCATTTTTGCGCACAAAAAGTATTCTTGACGCTTCATAACATTAAGGTTGAACCACTGTAGTCACATGGACTATTTTAACAATGTCTTTAGTACCTTTCTGGACCTCAAATTGGTGGTTAAATTGCTGTCTATTGAGGAGTCGTATACCTCTCGGATTTCATCAAAAATATCTTCATTTGTGTTCCGAAGATGAACGAAGGTCTTACAGGTGTGGAACGACATGAGGGTGAGTAATAAATGACAGAAATTTCATTTTTGGACAAACTAACACTTTAAGAAACCATAATTTACAACACAAAGCATGCAAATCAAGACATGCAGCCAACAGTAGTTTTACTGGTAAGGACATGACAAGCATATGCAAAATAAAAATTAGCAAAGCAATAGGATGTAAGACGACACTGAAATGAGTCTTGTAAGTATGACAGAATTTCCCCCACAATATAACTGATTTGTTCATTAGCATTCATGCAGACATTGTTTCCCCACATCAGTTACAACATACTGAGAGTAAAAAACAAAACTTACTTTATTCACACCTAAAATGGAAGAGAGAATAAACAGAATAAGGACAAAAATGTACTGATGTTATAAAATCTCCAGCCGGTGTTCTCTATTTCGTTTTACTTTATTTACAGACAAACGTCACAGGCACAAATCAATGAACACAGGAGATAACATAAATATAGAGTCATTCTGAGGAAAATGACTGAACTTTGGCAGGACAACTTTTACACAGTTGGCACATATATTGTCCTCTCTTAGAGTGCTGTTTTTGAATCTTTCACATGATTGACATGTTCAGAACGCATCCTGGAGTTTAACCTGGACTTACATGCTATAAAAGTCTCAAGCACTTATTTCCTACCAAAAAAATAAGTACATTTGTTTATTAATTGGGAAAACTCCATATTGGCTGACAAACGGACATATTACTGTACTTCAACCAAATAGCAGTTTTTAGAACATTCCTTTCAACTACTAAATGCCTATTATTGTATAACACATACTGAAAGGGATAGTACACACACACACAAAAACAAAAAATTTGCTGTTAATTTACCCTCAGGCCATCCAAGATGTAGGTGCCTTTTTTTCCTTCAGAAGAACAGTAAAGAAGATTTTTAGCTGAAACCATGGTGCTCTGTGATTCTTATAATGGAAGTCAATGGGTGCCGTCAATTTGAGATTCAAAAAAAAAAAAAACATATGCAGACAAAAAATTAATACCCACGACTCCTGACGATACATTGAGGTCTTAAGATGTGAAATGATCAGTCTGTGCAAGAAACTAAACATTATTTACAACATTAAAACCTCTAATCCACAGCCTTGGGAAACGGTCCTGAGCGAATTCACGGCAGTCTGGAGCGTGAGCTTCCTGATGCATAATGACATGTGCCAGAGCAAACTCACACGTGAGCTGACGCGTATGTTGTCTTGTTCATCAAAGTAGTACTTACTAGTCCTTGTCCTGGATGTCGCAACCTATATAAAAAAAAAAAAAATCAAAATTCCGTTCGCTCGGGCGTTCTCAGTCGGGAAGATTGACTTTTTACAGATTCTCAATGTTTGAGCTCATACATCATTATGCGACAAAAAGCTCACGCTCCAGACTGTCGTGAACGCGCTCAGGACCGTTTGATGAGACTGTGGATTACAGGTAATAACGTTGTAAATAACGTTCAGTTTCTTGTACACCGATCGTTTCGCTTCTTAAGATCTCAACGTATCGTCTGGAGCCGCGGGTATTAATTTTGTTTTGTCTGCATACGGTTTCTTTGAAACTTAAAATGACGGCACCCATTGACTTCCATTATATGAATCACAGAGGACCACGGTTTCAGCTAAATATCATCTTTACTGTTACACTGGGGAACCTACATCTTGGATGGCCTGAGAGCAAGTAAATTGACAGCAAATTTTCATTTGGGTGAACTATTCCTTTAACATGTGTGATATATATTTGATATTTAGTCATTTTTGGAACTTATTTGTTCACCAACACAAAGACTTTTTTTTAACAGCATAAATCTTCCAACATAGTCTCAGCACCAAATCTTCTCACATAAAATTGGATTAAAAGGCTCTAATCTCTTTATAAACCATGTGTCTGAAAAAAAAAATTTGCGTTCACAGAGTTAACCAGATTGAAATGCAACATGCACATTTGTATAATATGGTCATTCAAATTATATTTAACGACGCATCGGGCGGTTAAGGGAGCAACAAGCAACAATACCAAGTTCCGTTTGTGATTCTGAATACTGACTAGCATTTTACAGTCCTGCTGATGGTCATGTGACTACAAAAACAAATACGGCTTAAAAATACAAGTTTGAAACACACCCCAGAACAATTTAACGCTTTATATTTATGAGCACTTTTCTAAACTGCTGCAAAAATTCAGCTCTTCGTTGCTCCCTTAATTTTGTGTTAAGCATTTGCGCTGTTTGGAATGACATGCAATACACCTTGACTATTGAACTTGAAAAGCACATGTCGCTAGAGAGGACAAAGATATGAGCCAACCCTCTTCGCTTTACATTGCTACAGCTTAATGTATAGTTATATAACGTATACGCGCACACACACTAACAAGTACATTGTATAGATGTAAAAGAAATACAATGCGTGTGTAAAGAGAAACTCTCAGACACATGTACAAAACATGATTGGTTTAATAAAACCAAGTCCTGCACGGTTCATCACGTATCTAGATTTCGCTCGGTGTAAAAATAAACGTTACTCTGCACTGTTTGCAGACGAATGGGAATAGAAGCTGACAACCGAAGAAAGAAGACCCTCCCTTGTCCCAGTTTGGAAAACCCTACTGCCGTACTTTTCCGGGAATGTAGTTCCGGTCAATACTTTCTTCCTGCAGGAACATGTGAAGACAGCGTTCGTTCTGGGCCAAAGGATGACCTGCAATTCTGAAGAGGAACATGAGCAAAATATTTATGCGTGCAATCCATGAAATCTGGACAAGCTGAAGTCTTTTTGAAAGTAAATGTGAAATAAACAAACAATATATTTGTGTAGTCATTTCAGACCCTCAAATATTATCAATTTGTGTCTTGTACTTTTATAATTTAGTAGTGTCCGTTGTGCATCATTTCGATGGCCAACCTGTTGATGAACTGTTCAAGCCCAGCTCGTCTCTCCTCAATGAAGGACTCCTCAAAAATGCCCTCATCTCCACGGAAGGGGAGTTGTCTCTTCAATGCCTTTCCAGGCAATGGAGGCACAACAATCTAGGAAATATTTTCATACATTTTAAAAATATAAATTAATTTCTAAGGCCTTAAAATTATCATGATCAAAACTTTGCTGAAAAAACCTGTTGCAGAAAATCTTCTAGAATGCCTTCTGATTTATAGTTTATACTTTTTTTAGTAAGTAAAAGTTAAATTCTTCTTTTTGCTGTGAAATCTTTAATAATTTTGTATGAAGTAAGCGCAAAATAACTTTTATATTGTTAATAATATTTCAAAATGAACAGTTCCTGGACTGAAGCAACTTAGGTTGACCCAAGAATTTTTTATTTTTTTTTTTAAATCATGTTAAAAGATAAATATCAAAGGCTTCCGTTGAACGCTTATTCGTACATCTCTTAATCATTGTATTGTATTATAGGTTTTGCCCCCACAATTTAAAAACTACAGAGCTTTGATCATAAAACTAAGCATTTAAAGGGTTAGTTCTCCCAAAAATGAAATTTATGTCATTAATTACTCATGTCGTTCCACACCTGTAAGACTTTTGTTCATCTTCAGAACACAAATTAAGATATTTTTGATGAAATCCGAGAGTTTTTTTTTTAATCTTCTATTGAAAACAACGAAATTACCACATTCAAGGTCCAGAAAAGTAGTAAAAACATTGTTAAAATAGTCAAAGTGACTACAGTGGTTTCATTAGAGGATAAAAAAAAACCTCTCGGATTTCATCAAAATATCTTAACTTGTGTTCCAAAGATGAACGAAGGTCTAATGGGTTTAGAACGAGATGAGGGTGAGTAAATAATGACATTTCATTTTTGGGTGAACTAACCCTTTATATATCATCTGCCTAAGACTATTAAAGTCCACCTGGAATGAAAATCAAGTTTTTAATGTTGTATGTTTATCTGGTGTTTTAACATGCTTTAAGACAAACCATGTGCAAATTTATAAGTCAACACCATTGCTGAGTGTTTTCTCTTTAAAACTGCAGTAAACCAAAGACAGTCTCAAACACGCGGTTTGAAATCTCTGATGTCACAAACTACCTAGTAACCAATCAATCACGTCAACGTGCCAGCGGGCTTTAGCATATCATTAAATGACCGCGTAGGGGAGTCTCAAAAGAAGGTTATCCCGGTATATTTTTCTGTTGATATGAAAAATCTTTCTCCACTGACGTTCTGAGTTGTTCAAAGCGTTTGACTGTTAGAAGGCAGCTGTCTGACTCGTGAATGTGAACATGGTTGGTGTAACTTTACAACACATTATTAGCTGTTTGATAACGTAGTCAAGCAAAACGCTAATCATATTAATTACTGTTATGTGTCCGACGTTGTAAAAAGTGCTACCATTGTGCAGCGTTTACCTCAGTAAGTTGACAGAGTGGATCTTGTCTGAGCTCGTGCAAGTGAATGGAGGCGGGGCTAATTATTATATTCATAGATCCGTGTATATCAAATGAGGCAAGGGTGTAGAGTTACATTCAAGCTATTTTAAGGCATTAAGATTTTTTTTCATAGGAAAAAACGTTTTAATATGTAATTTTGGTGATCAAAGATTAGTTTTAAGGGATAAAAGTATTGACTACAGGGGGACTTTAAGAGATGTAGAGTGACAACTGATTTTTATATGCATTTTATGCAAGTAATCTGCTATAAAGATCTCATTGATTTATATTACAAGCTAGCAGAATTTCATCTTACTTTTTTGACAATCTAAATATCAAAAACTGCACCAAACTGCATATTTTTGCTCAAGTTTGGGGCTCTGAATAATTTTTTTTTTCTTCCTTGAGTGCAAGCTATATCTTGTCCTATATCATACTACATGAGCCATAAAAGACTGATGTATCAAATACGATACAAAACATTAAAAAAAAATTTTTTTTTAAAGAATTTTCTTAATATTTTATCTAAAAGGTTCAATTATCTGTTCCGTTTAAAAAAAAAAATAGACTTTGCTGGCTTCATGTTGGGCTTTACAGGGTCTACATGAAGTCTCTCTTAAAAGCTTTTTCATTAAGTAATACATTTTTAATTTCTGCACTGAACATGTAAAGACAACCATTTGTTCAGTACTAGTATTTTATTCTGTCATACCTTGCTGTCTCTTTCCAGCTCATTCTTCAGCCACTCGAAGTCGCTGTATCTTCGTCTGACACACGACTCCTTCAGTTTAAAAATGGGTAGATTTGTCTGGATTTCAACGGAGAAAGCAGAATAAGTCACATGATTCTTAAATAAAATATATCAGATATATTAGCGGTGTACACGATGCAGAGGGATACTCAAATACATCTAACAATTTAACATATTATTTAACTGATAAAATGTATGCATTTATAATAGTAAAACATCAACATGTTTATATTAATGTCTTAGATGCAAGATAAACATCTCGCTAGAGATTGTTGACGGTTGACAGAGTAAAAGCAACAGCTAAATTAGCTCAACCTCTACCCGCCAGATTGCTTAAATCCAACTTGCTTTCACAGAAAACCTTTTTTCATATATCAAAACGTGCAGTTCATAAAATAAAACCACGTTTCTAAAAGCTTTGCGAGGGTAAAAGACTCGTTCACGTCGAATGAGGCGTTAGTTAGCATGTTAGCGAGCAGGCTAACTAGGCCGAACCGAGCCGCAGTCTCTCTAACACACACACATACAATCACATTCATTCACTGGGCCAGCCTACCCTCATCCGGACTTCGTAAGTGGTGAAGCGGTTGCGGCCGACTCCTATTGTCTGAGGGTCGTACACGTCGATTTCCAGAAAGTTGCTGGGAGGGCCGTAGGCGTCCGTCAGGTCCTGCGGCTTGGAGTTTAACCGGCGAGTATCGGCCACTGTGGGTTCGGACATTTTTGATGACTTCTTTCAGACTAACTACGTCGAGGTGTAGTCTAGGGCACGTACGGATGAGATGGTTTTGATTAAGACATTAAATCGATGGATGTTAAAATTGGACTAGGTACTTCTGCGAATCTAAAACTTGAATGTGTCCACTTCACCAACACCACAGGAAATCCTGCGTTTCTCACCGATTCGATAATATGTGCAGCAGTTTGGGAGACGTACTTCATGACCCACCCTTCATCACCCAGCTAGCCAATAAAAGTTCTGTTTTATGATGACTGACAGGCAATTGACCTATGAGATTTGAGAAGACGGTGAGGGGGTGGGCTTTTCAGGGTTCCATAAGATTTCATAACTGGAGGAGGAGAGCCTGGAAAGGTGTGGATTGAACAGAAATGTCTGGATTTTAAAATGTAATTTTGCTCAAATAGATTTTTTTTTTTTAAAAATACCCTTTACAAAATTATTAGTACACTTTACCAAGTTCTGTTTAGCATATTTCGTCGATTTCAGTGCTGTGGCAGACTACAGGCTACTCGTGATGAATAGAAAATGTTTATGAATGAATGAAGCATTTATATAGCGCTTTTCTTATGTAGGCCATAATTTTTATATAGCTATATTAAACAACATGCTTTAAAACGTAAAAGTAGGCTGCCAAAATAACAGCCTACATAGATAACATTTACCTTTATTTGACACCTGCTTATGTTTTAAACCAGGGTTATTTAGTTTTTAAATCAATCAAAATCACCATTATTTTAAAGTCTTGGGTAAATAAAGTCTTGGGTAAATACTCCACACAGTGCACTTTACAAAGCATGACAGGTAGGCTACATTAAATATACAAAATGCAAATATCCACTGTACCACACATAATACAGAATGTACACAGTACAAAATATACACAATACAGGATTTATAAAATACAATACAGTATATACACATATACACACATTATACAAACTATACACAAAACAGAATTAAACCTTCCAAATATCTTAGCTTAATATACACACAGTATGATGCAGAGTATACATATAATAGCATAAACATAATAATTTTATTAATATTATGAATTACATTTTATATTTTGATTTTAGTTAAAATTTTAGTAATTTTGTTGTGTGTTTTGTCAGTTTTGTAAAAAAAGGCTTAGGCCTATGTCTATATATTGATTTATTTTTATTTCATTTTAGTTTTTGTTATTTTGGCTATGTAAGTGAAATAAAGTTTTTTTTTTGTTGTTATTTTATTTTAGTTAATGTTTGTTTTATTTCAAATAACGATTTCTAGTTTTACTTAATAACAAATAAACCTGCCATAAACTTGGAATGATATGTAGAAATTTATGAAGTACACTACTGGTCAAAAGTTTGGAAACATTACTATTTCATTAAAAATACAGAAAAAACAATAATATTGTGAAATATTATTACAATTTAAAATTATGGTTTTCTATTTTAATATACTTTAAAATATAATTTATTTCTGTGATGCAAAGCTAAATTTTCATCAGCCATTACTCCAGTCTTCAGTGTCACATGATCTTCAGAAATCATTCTAATATACTGATTTGATACTCAGTTATTATCAATGTTGAAAACAGTTGTGTTGCTTAATATTTTTTTTGGAACCAGTGATACTTTTTTCAGGATTCATTGATAAATAAAAGGTTAAAAAGAACAGCATTTATTCAAAATATAAATCTTTTCTAACAATATAAATTTTACTATTACTTTTTATCAATTTAACACATCCGTGCTGAATAAAAGTATTAATTTCCTTCAAAAAAAAAAAGAAAGAAAAAAAAATTACTGACCCCAAACTTTTGAACGGTAGTGTATATTGTTACAAAAGATTTCTATTTTAAATAAATGCTTTTTTTTTTTTTTTTTACTTTTTATTCATCAAAGAATCCTGAAGAAGTATCACAGGTTATAAAATAATATTAAGCAGCACAACTGTTTCCAACATTGATAATAAATCAGCATATTACAATGATTTCTGAAGGATCATGCGACACTGAAGACTGGAGTAACGCTGCTGAAAATTTAGCTTTGCATCACAGAAATAAATTATATTTTAAAGTATATTAAAATAGAAAACCATATTTTTAAATTGTAATAATATTTCACAATATTATTGTTTTTTTCTGTATTTATTATGAAATAAATGCAGCCTTAATGAGCATAAGAGACTTCGTTCAAAAACATTAAAAATAGTAATATTTCCAAACTTTTGACCGGTAGTGTATAATGAAGTATATTCAAAAATAAATCGATTTTTTTTTTTTTTTTTCATTTTGGGTTATTATGGTCAAAAATGAATAAAAGTCAACTGCATCTTTTTATAAAACGTCTTACTTAGAATAAAAATTAGCTGACATTAGCTAAGATATCACCATACTGTATGTTCTGCATTGTTCTTTTCCGAAATTATTATTCAGATTTGTTTCACTCGTGTAGGCTATATGTAGTAACAATTACGTGATTTGATATTTAAAATTGTATAAAGACCTCTACCTCTGGAGGGTGCTAAACTTTAGCATCAGCCAGCCACTATCTCAATAATCATGTTGATGTTACATCCAAACCACCGTGGATGGAAGATTACATTTGACCCTGAGTCCTGACCCAATTTTATATGACTGTCCTCTTTACATTTTGTGTTTTTTTAATGTCAGAAAAAGACCAAAGACCAGCTGGATGACGTTGTTTGCCACTAACTACCTGGCGAGCACTAGGACCCGGATTAGTAGTGATTTGGAGTGGTCTGCACGCGCCCCTGTCAAAAGTGTAGTGTTGGCCACACGCGCGCTGCATAAGATGCTGGTGTACATTACAGTGAGGGACTGCTGAAGCGTGCTAACGGAGTATTTAAGAAAAGTATTCTCTTCGTCATGGAGATCACCGATTCCACTTGTAAGTCTGAAATTGTATTCATTCGAAAATAGCCTTACAGTTACTCGAAATAAGTTATAATGCAATATTTTAGTTTTTTAACATTATTAAGTCATCTGCACCTTTTCTGTGTACCTATGCTGGAGGGTGAACCAGATGTTATTTCATAATTCTTATCTTTATCGGGATACAAAGGAAACCTCATCAACACTTACACTGTTTTGTTGGTGATGCAATAGATGGCTAATATCCTAATGAATGAAAAAACTCATTACTGTGTCAAACTAATTTGAACGTCACAAAATTGGTGTTTTTCCCATTGTGTAAACAATGATTTCATTAGGCTAACTACTATGCCATAAAGGCAATTTCAATTATAACCATTTTAATTTAGCTAGATTTTAGTGGATGCAACATTTATTAAACTATTAAATTTTGTTATTGTGACCCCAGGACATGTGTCAATCTT
This sequence comes from Ctenopharyngodon idella, assembly GCF_019924925.1. Lineage (NCBI taxonomy): Eukaryota > Metazoa > Chordata > Actinopteri > Cypriniformes > Xenocyprididae > Ctenopharyngodon > Ctenopharyngodon idella. Next base: position 18,320,903 of record NC_067240.1, on the reverse strand, counting down.
GTTACCTTGATAACATATGGAAAAGATTCCATAAAAAGCATAATGACATCATAATGACATCATCACCCTTTCAGTATGTGAACCCTTCAAGTAGGGGACGGACTTGAAGAGTCATTCCTGTTGTCATGATTTTGTACAGTAATACATTTCTAAAATTGAACTCTTAATTGCATACTTTGTATAAAATCTTAAATAAATACACTTAAAAATCACCTTTCTAAAGCCAATTATGTGTGACATGACCCTTAGATAGACTGAACTGAATATTGTTCTCCTCATTTCTTATGTTTTCCTCCAAATTATAATTTGTTAAAGGCCCAAATAAACATGTCCAGTGCAAGGAAAGCATAATGTTCAACAAGAATCATTACAGTAAATTTTAACACCTCCTCATTATATTGAATCAAAAGTTCAAAACCTTTCACAGCCAGTGCTGCAAAATATATAAAAATATCTCTCTTCCTCTCATCCTGTATTCTTCATGTTCCTAACTTTCCATTGACCCAGCTATCAGCTCCTTCATCCTGCTGTTTTAGCTGGTTGAAGGCCAGTTCAGCATGATGTCTATTCATGATCTGAAAGAAGACTTCCTTGCCTCTCATGCAGGAAATCCGCTTGAGAATGTGTTCAACTTTGAGTTTGTTTGCATGGATGCCAGGAAAAAACAGCCCATCAGCCACTTGTTGCTGTTTTTAGTCATGGTGGGATTTGGAAATGCCCTTTTATGTGTGTAATTGTTCCTTTTGAGGAGCGTTAGTTAGTGCACTACCTTTCAAAAGTTTGGGGTTGGTAAGATTTATTTAATGTTTTTGAAAGAAGTCTCTTATGCTCACCAAAGTACAGTAGAAAAAGTAATAGTGAAATATTATTATAATTTAAAATAACTTTCTGTTTTAATATATTTTAATATATCAGTGTCACATGAACCTTCACAAATCATTCTAATATGCTGATTCGGTGCTCAAGAAACATTTCTTATTATTATTATCAATGTTGAAAACAGTCGTGCTGCGTAATATCTTTTCATTTTTCTTACTGACCCTGAACTTTTGAACGGTAGTGTAAGATTATGCCATCTCCTTTGAAATAATGGTTTAGTTTTCCTAATTGCTACTTAATTCACCGATGAATTGATTCACAGAAATTGTAGTCGGATATATGACAATATGCTTTGATTCAAGTCAAGACTTCATTCAAACTCTGAAAGGTGGGAGTGGTGGTGGGAGGGGGGTCTAAAGTGCACTGATTCCTCCAGTTCCTTATGCACATGGCTTACATCTATAAATACCCATGGCCATATAGACAAAGGCTTCTCTCTTCTGCAGCTTGCGAGCCTGATGGGTCCGCACAGGCCTGACAGTGTCTCTCACTCCAGCATTCCTCGCACCGAGCGCAGCCGTCAAGGGCGGCTCTTGTCTGTAGAGAAATCACACAGGGTTATTACGATACAGAGGGGCCGGAAAGGTCTTTGTGTGTGACCCTGTAGGCTCTTCCACACTTGTGTCCTCAAAGAGTGGAAATCAAAGCCAGTCATCACAGGGATGACCAATGTATTAACCCCCTAATGAAAGGAGGTCAGATGCTGAGGCCCGGGATAAAGCAAGAAGAGCTTTTCCTAATCAACCTTCCTCAATCCCATTAGTCATGCAAAGTAGTAGCCAAGATATGGGTAGGAGCATTATGTCTGAAAGATAAGAATTTCAGGAAAGATTTTTAGCTTTCAAAGTGTCTGAAATGTCAAAAAGTCAGTGGGGTCCAAAACATTTTTTTCTTTTTGCGTTCCACAGTATAAAAGATAGTCATACAGTTTTGGAACAACATAAGGGAAAGTCAGTCATCCGTTTTTGAAGGATAATTCCAAACTGTCAAATCTTCTACCTGCTAGAGTCTCATATCAGCAGAGGTGTAAAGAGTACATAAAACTATACTTGAGTAAAAGTACAGACACAGTGAAAATGATGGTTAAAAGTCACCAATTCCAATATGACTCGAGTAAAAGTCTTATGCCCCCGGTTTCACATACAAGGCTTAAGCCTATAGTCCCAGACTAAAATGCATGTTTGAGCTGTTTTAGTACTACTTGTGTGTTCTAATTGAACTAAGGCCTAATCCTGGCTTAATCTAAGCCTTGTCTGTGAAACCGATCCTTAGAGTGTCTGATTTTAACTGTACTTAAGTATTTTACTCATATTGTAAGCTCAAAGATGCACTAGTCCTCAACACTTAAGAGATATGCCAGTGAAATTAAGAAACAGTTGATTTGTGAGAGAGCAGTCATATGTTTATTTTCTAAAATCAAAATAAAACTGAACACCTCAAAATTGCTATAAATCAAGGTCGACACAACAGCCTCTTAAACGTCTACAAACACTCAGGTCTCAGTTAAGCTCAAGTGCTCATATAGGCCACAAGTAAACCAATATCCTTCAAAAAGGTCTCTTCAATATAATGGATAAATAAAATAATGTTTAGTAAAATGAAATATTCAAAGCCTACTTGCACTGCACTTGCTCTGGAATAAATGTAAAATAAATGAAACACCTGCGATTCAGCAATTATCGCCATCTGCAGTTTGGGTGAGTAAGGGCAAAACGCACATGTCCTGTAGATGGCAATATCACTTCTGTTGTAGCAGAAAAAAACTGCTGCAGAAAAAGTTAGGTGCCTTGCAAAATGTAACGAGTAATTGCATTACTCATCACGAATGTATTGGAGTAAAAAGTACATATACTTATTCAAAAATGCAGTCAAGTTCGAGAGTAAAAGTTGCTAATATCTTTTATATTCTGTAAAACTACAAAGTTGCCAAAAAGATACTTAAGTACAGTAACCAAATACATACTTTACACCTCTGAATATCAGTTTTGTTATTGCTAATGAAAAGTATTAAAAATAATTTTTATGATTTGAAATAAAGCTGAAATAAAATAAAATATAAATATTAGATGAAAAACTTAAACAGAAAAAAACTTAAATTAAAATTAAGCTAACATTGAAATAAATAGAAATATAAAAAACAAAAAAGAATGACAAAAGTACATAAAATTTAAAATCTGAAAATATAAAAAGTTAATAACAAATATTAATAATAAATAATATAATAGCATATAAATAATACTAAAATAACACTGGACTTAAACTGTAAATTAGACATCTGATGTGAATTGTGATAATGTTTATGTCACTTTAAAAAGAGGTCACCTGAAAGCCCTTTTTCTATATATACAATTCTGTCTAAAGGCAGTTCTTCATTGCTTGCCATTTTAAAAATGGCAAACAAAATTCATGCAAATCGAGCACACTAAATCACTGATTTCTCATGCAACAATCAAAGATTAAGTTGCTTTTTCATAAAAACACAGTGAAAGTTTAGGATTGTGTCAAACAACAGTCATGGAAGGTTTTACAGCTGGGGTTGTTGTTGGGTAATGTACAAATGCAACTCTCATGACCGCGTGCCTTAAGTCTTATGACTGCAGTGTAGAAACAGAGAAGATGGTGGAAGATACAGCAAAAGACTGCCCTGTTCCTTCACTATAAATCCCATCTGGTTATGAGCGGACAGTTCTCTTGTTCATTTTGATGTACTTTTTGCTGATGGGCAGGTTATTCCTCCGATGTCTACCGACTGGCATTCATTTTCTGAGTATCTTGCATAATCCAACTGTATAATACTTGGTTGCATATCTCAACTAGACTGTTCTCCAAGAGACACTCGGTCCTCCAAATATTTTATGTGAGTAAATGTGAGTGTGATTGCCAATGAGTAAAACTGTCATCTCTGTGGTTTACAAAGTCTGAAATATAGCATTATCCTCCAACCAGAAAACAGATTTTAGTGTGGAAAGATGTGTGTAGGACTGTAAATGAAACATCTCAAATTTCAGTGGTCGCACAGTGCATGAAGTAAACAATCAGTCTCTGTGGGTTTAAAGGGTTAGTTCAACCAAAAATGTAAATTCTGTCATTAATTACTCTCCCTCATGTCATTCCACACCCATAAGAACTTCGTTCATCTTTGGAACACAAATTAAGATGTTTTTGATGAAATCCGAGGGGTTCCTGACTCCATGACATGACATTTTTTAACGATGTCTTTAGTACCATTCTGGACCTTGAAAGAGGTGGTTAAATTGCTGTCATGGAGGAGTCAGATACCTCTTGGATTTCATCAAAAATATCTTAATTTGTGTTCCAAAGATGAATGAAAGTCTTACAGGTGTGGAACGACATGAGGGTGAGTAATTAATAACAGAATTTTCATTTTTGCGTGAACTAACCCTTTAAGATCTGGGGAGTTGCCTGGTCACAGACCCAAAATTTCAATGTAATGATCTCCAAGACACTTCATTATCACTCTTGCCATGTGACATGGTGCTCCATCATGCTGGAAAATGCACAAGTCATCAACAAATTGCTCCTGGGTTGATGGGATGAGTTGCTCTTGCAGGACGTTTTGATACCATTCTTTATTCATGGCAGTGTTTTTGGGCAGAATTGCAAGAGAGCCCACTCCTTTGGATGAAAAGCAACCCCACACATGGATGGTCTCAGGATGCTTCACTGTTGGCACGACACAGGACTCATGGTAGCGCTCATTATTTCTTCTCCAGACAATCTATTTTCCAGATGTCCCAAACAGTCGGAAGGGGGCTTCATCAGAGAAAATAAGTTTGAAGCCTGAAGCCTTCTTCATTGGAGTTGAACTCTCTCCTTGAATTTCTTGATCAAGTAAATGGTTTAAAAAAATATATCTATCATTATCTCTGTTCATAAGGCCTATAAGCCTTTAAAGGGGACATATAACGCCCCTTTTACAAGATGTAATATAAGTTTCAGGTGTCCCCAGAATGTGTCTGTGAAGTTTCAATTCAAAATAACCCACAGATCATTTATTAAAGCTTGTCAAATTTGTCCCATTTGGGTGTGAGCAAAAGCACACCATTTTTGTGTGTGTCCCTTTAAATGCAAATGAGCTGCTGCTCCCGGCCTACTTTCCAGAAGAGGGTGGAGCTTGAACAGCTCGCACTTCAGATACTCAACAACAACAAAGCTGGAGAATCTCACGCAGCCAAAATGACGATTGTCAGTAGTGGTGTTCAGCCACATTGTTCAAACCGGAGTCGGACACTAATGGACAGACTCGGAAAGAAGTTACAACTTTCAGAATGCAACTGGACGTTTCTGAACGGTTAGTGGATAAATTTATGTAGTTGCTGTGGAGTTGATTCAACTCATCGACTAGCATGTGCCGTCATGTTAATCTTTTGTGCAAATCCAGCGTTGAACTGACCCTCGTTTGTGAAGCAGTCCGGCGTAAAAAAATGTTTTGCGCAAATATATAACACTTTACCGACTTTCTTCAGCACATTTCCTTCATAATTGAAATTCAACCACGGTTTCCTCAGTGGCTCAGATGGAGACTCTTATGTTTGTTGGTACATCAAATAACAGAACATTTGTAATGTCTTTTTTGGCGCAGACATTATATATCTCCAGCTGCTACAGCGAGTAAACAGAAATGGCGGACTTCTGCGGCTCACTCAGGGCGGTATCTATGCTAACAGGGCAGATCGTCACCAGTCATGGGCGGGGCTTCCCTACCCGAGTAGGGGGAAATCTGGAACCGTGCGTTTGGAGAGACTGTTTATGATTTATGGAGATTAAAAAAAAGGAGTTGGTGGATTTTTACCATTATAGGCTGGTTGTTTACAGACACTGTGGACACACATCTGTGTTCAAACACCTTAAAAAGTGAATTTTCATTTTGAATAATAGGTCCCCTTTAAACTTCAAGTTTTTTAAATAAAAAAAAAATTCAAAACGTTCAAACAAGACTTCTTATCAAATGCTGTTTTTTTAGTTAAAAACTGCAGTGGATAAATTTCTTCTAATTTACTTTTTAATGGTGCACAACCCTGCTCAGCATGTGTTCAGACAATCACAATGTACTTCAACTTGTTGAAGGAGGATTTTTTCCCATGCTCATTAAGCCATCGATAACCATGTTGTCATCCTCAAAGCCTTCATCCTTTCCCTTTCAATTATGTGGCCTGTTGTTCCTCTGTAATTGACCCCACCCAGCAAGCTGTCATCCACTAAAATAGTGAGTTTTAAATTATAGCCATCTCACCCTTGGCCTTCATGTGACCTTGACTGGTGTTCATCAAAGCCTCTTCTATGTATCTAGCCCTGCTTGTGTGTCCTTTAGAACTATGGCACGTGATGTCCACCCACCCTGAATCAGACAGCTGATAATCTTTTTTAAGGGTTGTGTGGTCACGGCATTCTGCATATGATGCTTGTAGGATCTGAACCCTCATTCCTCACTGTTACGGGAGAAACCCAATATGGTCTGTGGATAAGACCACTAAACAGGCACAGATGGTGCGTGTTGTAGATATGTAGTGTGCTATGATTTTGTAGTGTTTTGTTGGAACCGGTCCAGGTGGGAGAGTCCGGAGCTGAGAGAGAGCGTGCTTGTTAGCGAAGGACGGATGGTATGTCATTTTTGGGGGTGTGTGGAGGAGAGGAATAGGAAGCAGAAGGTTAGGGATGATAGAAACTGCTGTCGTCAGCCCAGACAGGAAGCTACAGCTGCAGGACATATCCCCTTACCCACAATGCCCTTGCCTCAAGACCGTACAGCTGCTTTCTCTAGAATTTGTTTTGCAAGTGTTAGTGTATATGTGATTGTGTTCAGTGATGTATTTGAGTGAATGAATGTTTCTGAATGCTTCGCACTGCATTGTCCTCTTTTCCTCAAAGGTGATGTCATTGTGTAATTTCGGACCTCACAATGCCACATTGTCTAACTACTTTGCCGAGCCACTCAATGAAAGTTCAGTTGGAATGTTGTATAAAAATGTGCCCAGTCCAAACTACAAAGAAAGTACTTGCTATATTGCAGATTTCATGTATAAAATAGCTGTTTTATATATCCTCTCATAATATTACTATAATCATTTATAATTAATATTTAATTCATGTAAATGGAACATTTGAATATTTTTTCCTTTTGTATGTGGTGTAATGGCAGTGTTGAGTTTTATTCTTTAAAGACCTACCAATATTGGAGACTATTACCAATTAAAAAAGTGTAAATATCGACTAATATGACTAAGTGTTGATGAGCGAAGTCTTTCTACTGTCGCTTTCAGTTAAAGGATTAGTTCACGTCAGAATTAAAATTTCCTGATAATTTACTCACCCCCATGTTTATGTCTTTCTTTCTTCAGTCGAAAAGAAATGAAGGTTTTTGAGGAAAACATTCAATTTTTCTCTATATAGTGGACTTCAGTGGGGTTCAACGGGTTGAAGGTCCAAATTGCAGTTTCAGTGCAGCTTCAAAGGGCTCTACACGATCCCAGACAAGGAATAAGAGTCTTATCTAGCGAAACCATCTGCCATTTTCTAAAAAAAAAAAAAAAATTATATACTTTTTAACCATAACCCTGTTGAAGTCCACTATATGGAGAAAAATCCTGGAATGTTTTCCTCAAAAACCTTAATTTCTTTTCGACTGAAGAAAGAAAGACATAAACATCTTGGATGACATGGGGGTGAGTAAATTATCAGGAAGTTTTAATTCTGAAGTAAACTAATCCTTTAAATACAGTATGTCTTTGGTCTGTGAGAGTCAGCAGACAGATTCCCACACATTACACACAAGGAATAGTTGTAACTTGTAACTGAGCTGACTGTGCTTATTTCCACAAACTTGACCCAGTTTCCAGAGAGAAACATGGCCAGCAGAAGACACAGAGGAACAGAGGGTGTTGTGTGAGAACTTACGTTGCTCGGAAAAGGGACGGGTCACTCCCTCGCCCGTGTCAGCAAGTGCACACCCAGACAATGGCCCTCTGGAGAGCTGCGGCCCTGGAGTTGTGATTGCGCCTCTCTCAGTACAATAACAGAGTCATCCTTCTCTCTGCTCTCTGAGTTTCCGCCTCCTACTCTTCTTCCGCCCCTCACTTTTTCTTGTTTCCTCTTACGGACACACACATATTCACGTTTCCTGCTCTTTGGGAGAGAGGAAAACTCTTAGGAGTTTACTGGCCATTAAGCCAATTCAATGAAAGACAACTGAAAGATAGCTTATCATTGGCTGTGTGTTTAAAGTCGGCATGAAACGGAAGTTGCGATAGTCTTTTCTTCCCTATTGTGACGTATATCTGAATGAAACAGCTTCTGGAACAAGAAAAATGTAGGGTGGGACTTGATTTTGTCCATCGGGTATTGATTGGATGATTATAGTTTGCTAATACTGTGATCTGACAGGTTGTCCCGCCCTCGTCATCAGAGAAGAGAAGAGATATCACAGCAACAGAGAGGGGAAGTTATTTTAAATAAAAATTACGAGGGCATATGAATTAAAAAAAAAAAAAAAATTTGCACAGATTTGTAAAAAATACTGCAATATTCCATAAAAAAACAGTAATTGCTAATTTAGATTGTAGATAATAATGTGTTAGAAGGAACCCAGTGCAGACATCAGACACATGAAATCACACCAATGAGGACAAACTGACAGAGAAACACACACAAAAAAAAAAACACTCCTCAGCACAATGCAGCTCAGTTTTGTTTTTGTCTGAAAATGGTGGGTTTCTCATGTCCTTCAGCTGTCGGGACCGGAGAGAGATTCAGTGGTTTGCTTTCTTTATCTCTGTCAGCTCTGTGTTTGTGCTCTGCCAACAGAGCTGCAAAGGCATTTGGAAATCTGCATTGTGAATTATACGGTCTCTTCTCTGTTGACAGTCAACCAGGAAGGTTCCTGTCTTAGAGTGATATTATGCCTCATTTACTGAGCCATAAATAATAGGCACTTAGGTGTTTATTCTGGAAAATGTTTTAATTTATTCCAGAATTAACAGTTTTGGAATTTGTTTATTGTTTAAAAATGATTATACTGAATGTTTAAATGATTATAATTCTGGCACACCTAAAAATGCCTATTAATAGAAATCAGTGGTGTAGTTTTCACCTTTATTTAGCCGTATGTTTGTTCACTGTGGCGTTTACATTTGTTGGCTCATTTCACTGTTTCTCTTGCATCATCTTACACAGGGCTGTATTTTTTTAAATGAGGGTTTTTGTTAAATGACTGACTGAAGAGCAAATTTGCACAGCCCTCTAAGTAAATATGCTGACACAAGTTCTCTTACAGTCTTTCATTGACGTTCTCTATTCCCCAATGTGCTGTGTATAATTTAAAAGTAATGATTAATGCTAAAAAATGTATATTTAATGTAGACCAATTGTTTAATATTTAATTGCAGAATAATTATTTTTAAGCAGCTTTTAATTGCACCCTTTTTATTAGGGCTGGGAGGAAAAATCAATTCACCTAACTATCACGATTTTTTTGTTTACGATTTTTTTTATTCCAGAATCGATATTAATTAAAAATAACTTGCTTTATCCTTGCTTATAGACGAGGTGGACAGAAGTTACTCATATTTGCTCCAACAGAGGGCAAAATGTGTCATTATCTATGCGTAATATCCTTTTTAAACGGACAAGAGAAAGCGATGTGAGACCACCCAGTGCTTTAAAGAAAGCAAAACGTCATTGGCCTGCCACAATATCAACATTGACCGCACTGTTAAAAAATGGTTGTCATTGAATCGTTTATTCAAGAGAATGTAGTACTGTAATGTATGATGCTTCTGAAATAAAACTCAGAAAGATGTGATGAATTGTTATTGTAAATATGACTCATCTTATACATCATGTTGAGTCTGTATAAATATATGATTCAACTTTTCCACATGGTCTAGTGTTAAAAAAACGAAGAAAAATCACAATACATAGCAATATCGAATTGCAATACTTAAAAATTCTTAAAAATCGCAATACATATATCGTATTGGCAGGCACCCAAGTACCGTGATAGTATCGAATCAGGAGTTGGGTGTTTTGTCCCAGCCCTAATTTTTAGTCGCTATATTAACAGTAGTGTGTAACATGGACTTTTACATACCAAGACATATCCAGTGAACAGGATGATTCTCAAAATAGAAGTGCAAACGCAGAAAAGATCCTTTATTTTGAATTCCCTGTTTGCGTAGCGGTTTGCGTCCCCCTCTTCAAAGCAGTGTTTGTTTTCAGAGCGGTGAGGGTCTAGAAAAGAAACCTCATGAGCTATGCAACAGGTTTTTTGATCTGGTTCAGAAAGATAGAAAAAAACGCTGTCAGGGCAGAAGCAAAAGAAAGGTCACATATTGCAGTAATTACTTTTGGCCAAGAATAATAATTCCTGAATCAGCAAAGCTAAATGAGTGGCAGGTACAGCCTTGAAAGAGGGACTTTTCCTTTCCCATCCCTCTCTCTTGAGCAGGGTTGGGGTGTGGTGTGAAGTGCTTACATGTGAAAGATGTGTGACTGATCTCTTTAATCTGTTTTGAGAAAGAGATTTAATTCTTTTTGGAATGATGCATGCACTCTAAAAACTTTCATTGTGTCAGACAAACTCTATTTTAAGCGTTGAATGAACTATCAAAAGTATTAAAGGTTGACATTACACAAAAGAATTAAATAAAGTCAGCTTTCTATTTAGTATGAGCAACTTAAAATATTAAACAGCAAGAACTTACAATGTTAAGTTTGGTGGTGAGGATTCTACCTCCAGCTCTGTGTTGTTTTGACTGTGTGTTTGCATCTTATGACGTAATTTTCCATCATGAAAATCTACTTTTTCGAATTTCTCCTAGACAGTTGCTCTGATTTTCACAAAAATCAAACCAGATCATCTTCAGACAATGTCAACAAAAATTCAAGTTGATTGGTCAAACCGTTCTCGAATAACAGCCAAACAAATTTGACGAAGGGCACACCTAAATGGACGTAAGGCTATGTCTCCACAACGCTTTAGCGTGTTCAGACCAAACTTGGTGTATGTTATGACAACTATGACCCGAGGCTACCTGCAGTGCCCCCTAGTGGTCAGGAGATTTGAAAAATCTAAATGTTTTGCTTATAACTTTTGAATGATTTGGCCAAAAAGACTGGCCTCTTTAGATTCGGTGCGACATACTGAGTCGAACGATACCCTATTTTCCCATGTTGGTCATTTTGTATTTTGTTGTAAAATGCTATATTTTACTAATGCATTGGTGTATCATTATAAACTCGGTATGTGCCATCGGCACCATTCCCTTGAAGTACTCAAAAAATTTCAATACAGCACCACCTTCTGGTCAAAAGTTATAATGAAATTTCAAAAAATGCTAATAGCTTTTGATTTAATTAGCCTATTTTAATGAAACTGGTCTTAATACATTCCTTGGTTCATGCCGAGAACATAAAAACTAATTCTGCCATAGTCGGCCAAACTTCCTGTCCGCCATTTTGATTTTCTTTAAATACTTTTTAAACTCCTCATAGACCATTTGTCTGATTTTCACCAAATTCAAGTCAGATCATCTTCAGACCGAGCTGGCAAAAAGTTACGGATTTCGCGCTGATAGATGAAATTGTTTTTGTATACCGCATCAACAAATTTGATGGCATGATGCTAAAAGGACACTGAGGTTGTTTCTCTGCAATGCTTTGAAATATTGACACCAAACCAAACCAAGCTGTATGTGTCATTGTCACCTTACTCTGACCACACCACATCAATTTTGTAACAGCACCACCTATTGGTCAAAAGTGATAAACCATTAAATCATATTACTAATGATTGTATTTATGATTTTTCAGCCATTTTGTAAAGTTTTATGTCACTATTATCTAATATTAATGCAAAATCATTGAATTTGGATCCACAAGTTAAAATATTATTAGTTTACAGAACTTATTATATTATGTTTGACCAACTTTAATTGTTGCGTTGACAACAATTTTTCCACAAGTCCTGAAGCTGAACAAAGATTCTGTTTAAGTGTTTCTACTATATTGTCCAGTATAATGTGAGCAGCACAACTCAGTTCATCATTGTCAAAGTGCAATCTAACAAAATCATATGATTACATCGGAGAGTGGGTCTTGTGCATGGCACAGATTTACTGAAATGGCTCCAAGTGAATTTGATCAATCTGGCTCTCCCAGAACGCAACTGACAAGACAAGACAGGGGAATGAGGAGATGTATCATGAGGATAGAAACTGAAGTTGACTGCCAACAAGCAGTGCACAATAATTTACTTGAACATAAAAAGCATTGAAAATAACAGGACATGCAGTCATATATATGCAGTCGTATATATATATATATATATATATATAATAAATTAATAATTAATTACATTATGAATAATTCTTTGAGACCCTAAACATATGTAATGGTTAATTTTTAGACTTGTTATTGAATGCTATAAAGCAGAAATTTTATTTATTATCAGTTCCTACAACATTGTGAAAACTATGTTTTCATAGTTGGAGTCTCTTAACCCAAAGAGAACTATTAAATCACCCGTAAATGTTAATCAGAATTTTAAAACCAGCATCTAACTGTACATTTCAGGTCTGGACATTCAAGCTACTTTTCTACAGGTTTCCTTCTTAAAATTAATAATGAGACATGTCCGCACCTAAAGACAACCATTATAAATGTTGTTGCATTCTTATTCCAAGACTTTCTAAAAATGTCGTTTGTCTTTAGGGGGTTTCTTGTTTCCTGTGTTTGTTAGGCCATTCATAACACTGCATCTATTGTTCACCGTACACATATTTAGAAGAACACTACCATAAGAAATCAATTCAGGTCATACCCCTTTTCTTTGCTTGTTTATTGCATTAAACCTTCAGGATATCATGTTTGGCATTTTGGCAAGGTTTCTTCAACAAACAGCCAAAGAAATCAGATGTCCAACAGCTGAGGTCTCATGATGGATTTTAAAAAGGTCAAATGGACTGAATGGAAATGCCCAGTCACTCCTAGTAACATGCTTAGAAAATAAATGCAAAGAAAAGTTTTTAATCAAATTAAAATAAAAGTTGTGTGTATATTTAGACCATCTGATGTATATAAATGCAATGGGGTCCAAAAGTCTAAGACCACTAGCGATTGTCATCTTCTGCAAACATGTTTCTGCTCACTGATCCAGTCCTTCTCTCGAATCTCTGTGCAGGTATGGAGCACCTGGTGAAGGAGCTGAGTTTGCTTCTCAAGCTGCTGGAGAACGAGAGCGTGAGTTCAGCCACCGCAGAGAAGATGAGCGTGGTCAGGAACTTGGTCAAACAGCTGCAGCCATCTGGTGAGATTGAACAGCAAATATATAACAGCTGAGATTAACCTATTGGCCACGGCCCCACTGAAAGGATTCACGTGTTAATAATTATAGCAATGTAAAGGTATTTCAGGCAGCAACGTTACTCTGAAGAAAATGACTGTTTTGAAAAATTACTCATGAAAAAAGTTATCCTAAAAATTATAGGAGTAAAGTGTATATTATGATTGTTTTAATGATGTTCTATGTTGAGTTTCATGTAAGAATTTATGTATAAAGGGTAAATCACACTTGTAAAGTTGCAAATGTATTTATTTATAGTGAATGGATCTGACTTCATATACATGAACACATCTCTCTATGGAAATGGTACCAGCTTTGTTGAATCATTGTTTGAAGAATTTGGTGAGTATATTTCTGTTTATTAAATACAGGTATTATAGACCTTTTTAAAAATCAGTGTTTAAATAACAGTTATGCAAACTGCTAAACAGTGCCTAAAACATGTAATATATAAATTCTTGTAGTAGGGGCTGCGAAGAAATAGCAAAAAAAAGAAAATAATGGCAGCTTTGTTAGTTATAATCATTTTCCCATGGTGTCTTATGAATTGCATGTGTTGTAATTGTTCAGATGTTTTGATGTTTGTTCTCAGATTGTGACCTGCAGGATCTCAGGGACTCGCCTGAAGAGATGAAAGATGTGGAGCAAGAGGAGGCGTCTAAGCACTTGCCCACAAAATCGGTACTAGAATATGTTTTTACCATATTTCAATCAAATAAATGCAGTCTTTCAAAAGCATTAGTTCACTTTAAAATGAAAATTATCCAAAGCTTTACTCACCCTCAAGCCATCCTAGGTGTATTTGACTTTCTTCTTTCTGATGATCACAGTCAGAGTTATATTAATATGAAAATGGAACCAACGAGTATGAAGCTGAAGAAAGCGCATCCATCCATCATAAACGTACTCCACACGGCTCCGGGGGGTTAATAAAGGCCTTCTGAAGTGAAGTGGTGTATTTGTGTAAGAAACATATCCATATTTAACAAATTATGAAGTAAAATATCTAGCTTCCACCAGACTGCCTTTTGTATTGAACTTACGAAGAAAGTGTAAAACTCTCGCAGTTCAAAACGCTTACCCTACACCTTCCGTATTCGAATTACAGAAAAAACATAACTGACGCAACGTCTTTTAAAGGGATAGTTCACCCAAAAATGAAAATTTGATGTTTATCTGCTTACCCCCAGGGTATCCAAGATGTAGGTGACTTTGTTTCTTCAGTAGAACACAAATGATGATTTTTAACTCCAACCGTTGCGGTCTGTCAGTCGTATAATGCATGTCAATGGGAACTCCATCTATAAGAGTCAAAAAAAACATGCACAGACAAATCCAAATTAAACCCTGTGGCTCATGATGACACATTGATGTCTTAAGACACGATGTCTAACTGCCTTGCGCATCCGGTTGGTGAGGTCTAAAAACGCGTTCTGATGACGGAAGTGATGTCTCGCACTTTTACTTCAATGAGTGCGAGAGATCACTTCCGTTGTCAGAGCGCGTTCAGACCTCACCAACCGGATGCGCAAGGCAGTTGGACATAGTGGTCTTTTAGAGGTAAAAAATGATATAAATACTGTTCGGTTTCTCACACAAACTGATCGTTTCATGCCTTAGCGCATCAATGTGTCGTCACGAGCCGCAGGGTTTAATTTGGATTTGTCTGTGCATGTTTTTTTGACTCTTATAGATGGAGTTCCCATTGGCATGCATTATACGACTGACAGACCGCAACGGTTGGAGTTAAAAATCATCATTTGTGTTCTACTGAAGAAACAAAGTCACCTACATCTTGGTTGCCCTGGGGGTAAGCAGATAAACATCAAATTTTCATTTTTGGGTGAACTATCCCTTTAAAGCTGATTTATACTTCTGCGTCGAGTGTACGCAGTAGCTAGCCTGACGTGCACCTCTTCAAAAATGTAACAACGTGTCAATTCTACGTGGACCCCAAGAGCTTGAACCCCTCCCTCAGATCAAAAAACTGGCATGGAGCAAGCAGAGAAGAGTAAGCGTTTTCAACTTCAACAGGAATGAAAAACTGCAACAAAAGTCATTGCCTTTTTGCCACCATCACTGCTGAATCTTCTCTGATAACGTACATGACAAGCTGCTTTTTCTTCAGCTTTTACCTTGATACTAAACATGACCGCGGACGCTCCCTACTAGCGGTCTGCATGTTGCACAATGACGCGGACAACAAGGCATAAGTATAAATGAAAACCAATGCAGAGCCTATGGCACTGGGGCTCCAGCGTAGGTCCGACGCAGAAGTATAAATCAGCCTTTACGCTTTTATTGTAAGTTGAATACGGAAGGCAGTCTGGCAGAAGCTAGATATTTTACTTTATAACTTGTTAAATATGGATATTTTTTACACAAATGCATCGCTTCGCTTCAGAAGGCCTTTATTAACCCCCCAGCGCCGTGTGGAGTACGTTTATGATGGATGGATGCACTTTCTTAAGCTTCATACTCGTTGGTCCCGTTCACTGCCATTAAGCTTGGATGCGTCAGGATATTTATTAATATAACTCTGATGGTGTTCATCAGAAAGAAGAGAGTCATATACACCTAGGATGGCTTGAGGGTGAGTAAAGCTTGGTGTAATTTTCATTTTAAAGTGAACTAATCCTTTAAATATCATACCGGCCATGAACTGTAGCAAATTCTCTTACAGCATCTAAAATAAATTTTAAAAATAAATATAAAAATGAATTCACTTTTCACTATCAGTAAATGCCAAATGAGAATCATTTAAAAAAAATTAATATTTTTTTAACTAAAAAAAAAATTATTTTATTCAAGCATGCAAAGTTGAATTGAATAATTATAGGTTTTGTTTTGTCAGAGTCCCACAGACACACCTCCACCTCTTCCTACCACACCTCCTCCTGATGATTACTATGAAGAAGCCGTCCCGCTCGGACCGGGCACAGCGCCCCAGTATATAACTACACGCAGTAAGTGCAAACACATTCAAGCCTAAGATGGCACAATAACAGCCAGCTATGAATCCTAACACAGTATACTTATTTACCAGACAACTCCAGCCCTCCAAACTCAATAGAGGATGCTTATTATGAAGATGCTGACAACAATTACCCGACAACTCGTCTGAACGGGGCCAGCAAAAACTCCTGTAAGGAACCTGTGCTGTTTTTCATGCTTGTGCATATCAAAATGTTTTATATAGTTTTAATGGTTTTAAATGTCAACAGACAATGATTCAGATGCACTCAGCAGTTCTTATGAGTCCTATGACGAAGAGGATGAGGAAGCTAAAAGCAGAGAAAGGACGCACCAGTGGCCCTCAGAGGAGAGTCCATTGGGCCAAATGAAAGACTGCCGCAAATGTGCCTTCCTGCTGCGCAAGAAGCGATTCGGTCAGTGGGCCAAGCAGCTAACAATTATCCGCGAGAACAGACTTCAGGTGAATCACACTGGGACTTTTAAAAGAAGATAGACAATCTATATTTTCAAACATCTGGCCGAGTAGAAATGTATTTTTAATTTGCCAAGCACTAAACCATTCTGGTTTTATTCTCCACAGTGCTTCAAGAATCCCAAAGATCGCTCTCCACACGTTGACCTGCCCCTGAATCTCTGCAATGTCATCTATGTGCCTAAAGATGGACGCCGCAAGAAGCATGAGCTTCGTTTCTCCATGCCAGGAGGAGAGGCTCTAGTGCTGGCTGTGCAGAGCAAAGAACAGGCCGAGAGCTGGCTCAAGGTGCTTTACTGCAATATATAACATAATATAATGGCTATTTACAAATTACATAAATAAATAAATTGTCTAGATATATAGATTTGAAATTATTACTATTATTATTAATTATGTGAGAAGAAGAAGATAGAGAAAGACATGAAACATGCACAGATATGTAGGAAATCCAGGATTCCCATAGCATGGAAATATCAGAGAATTTTAAAATTGTGATTTCTAGGCATTAAAAAGTTAATAAAGTCATGGAAAAGTCATGGAAATTTTATAGCGAATGTAACATTTATTTACATTATAGTATTTATTTATATTTTAATAATTAGATTTTATTTTAATATGTTTTCATTTTGATGTTATTTTATTTTAAGTTTTAGTAATTCTGTTATATGAGCTTTTGTCATGTTTATTAGTTTTTTTAATATTTCTATTTAGCTTCAACTTATTTTATTTCAGTTAGTTGGTAACTTTTCTAATTTTCATTGAAGTTATTCATCTAATATTTAATTTTATTTTATTTCAGCTTAATTTCAATTAATGTAAATAATTTTTTTAGTAGTTTTATATGTAATTTTTGTTAATAAGTATTAAACACATGCTCAACTCTAAAATATATTTCTTCAGCTAGAAATTGGTCTTTGAAAGTGCAATATCTATGACATTTTTTTTTGTTATAATGACAGAGAAAGTCATGGAAATTGAAAAGTGTGGGAACTCTGGAAGTCATTTTCCACTGACAATTATGCAGAATGTAGTGCTCATTATCCAAAAATAATTGACCAAATAAGAATCAATGATAAATCATAGCAGTCTTATTCGCTTTTATACTCTGACTTGCTGTTTTCTATGGAAGCTTGTTTCCGCCATGGAATAAAAAAATACAAAAGGTAATTGCGACTTTTTTTCTCAGAATTGCGAGATATAAACTTCAAACCAATTCTGAGAACAATTCAACAATTCAGACATTTTTTCACAATTCTGACTTTTTCCTTGCAATTGCGAGTTTATATCTTGCAATTCTGAGAAAAACCCCCTCAAAATTGTAAGATATAAAGTCTTAAATTTTAAAAAAATCGCAATTTTGAGTTTATATTTCACAATTATGAGAAAATGTCAGAATTGTGAGATAAAAAAATCACAATTTCCTTTTTTATTTTTTATTCAGTGGCAGAAACAGGCTTCCATAGTTTTCAGACTTCACAGAGTGTCATAGATTAGATTAAATAACCTGGTTCTGTCAAATATTAGCTGTACGACTCTCTTCTATTAAAACTGTGTAGGTCATTCAGGAAGTGAGCAACCTGGCAAACAACATTAATGGAAAAGAGAATTCATCCTCTCCGATGATACTGCGAAAACTAGAGCTGGATAAGGTAAGTCTGAATGGATTACTAACATCCAGTAGCCCAGAGGACTCTAAACACCTAAACTATATTGATTACAATGTTGACATGAAAATCCCTATAATTGTTTTGTCTGCTTCCTGGTTACTACAGATGATGTCACCAGATAAACATACTTCTGATTCTGACAGCGCAGCCAATGGCGACGTTACCCGCGAGATCTGTGAGAACGGTATGGACATAAATGATGAGCTTCTTTGCTTAGTGAATGCTTTTGGGGTCGGAGTCAGTTTTCCAGGTGTAGCATGTTTCCTCTTGTTAGTTCTGTGATGTCACTCTGAAACAATGGCATTAGGAACTCAGGAAGGATGTAGCTGCTCTCTGCAGTACTTCCTGTGTCTTTGATGGGTCCTGAGGTTAAAGTTTGTCCCTTTTTGTATGTCACATCCTTTTTTTCTTATTGTTTAGGTTTTATATTGGCATGCATATTATATTGGTACCAAATCAAATATCAGGCCATGTTAGACATTGTTTTATAAAACGGATAGTTCCGGTCCTTGATTATTAGTTGAGCTGCGTTCGAAACCATTTTAAATTACTCTACGAACATACACCTGTGACCGAAGTGACAGAAGTTTCCACTTCTGAAGAACTACATTGCTCGGAGGAAGAATAAAATTTGTTATCAATAGCTTTACATTTTGGTGTCTGTGTGTTTATGTAATGAAAACTTGCCAGGTATGTGTCACGATGGGTGGTTGTAATGATGCCCTCGACGAAGGAGATAATTAACTAACACAGTCAGAGATAATTAACTAACACAGACACAGGAACACAGGAGATATAATACACACAGCCACATTAAATACTGACCGAACAAAGAACTGAATGAACTGAAGGCTTAAAGGGATAGTTCACCCAAAAATGAAAATTCTGCCCTTCAAGTTGTTTCAAACCTGTATAAATTTCTTTGTTCTGCTGTACACAAAGGAAGTTATTTGGAAGAATATTTGTAACCAAGCAGATCTCGCCTCCCATTGACTACCATAGTAGGAAAAAAAGTACTATGGTAGTCAATGGGGGGCGAGAATTGCTTGGTTACAAACATTCTTCCAAATAACCTACTTTTCATTTTGGGGTGAACTATCCCTTTAAATACACAGACTGAGTAATCAATGGAAAACAGAACAGGCGCTTAAATTAGGAATTATGTAGACTAATAAGCACAGGGAACTCAGGCAAGCAAGAACAGGCAAAACAGAACCAAAACACAATGAAACAAAACAGACATACAGTAGAACTACAAGTTACAGTATGTGAAATAACCATTTTATAAAAGCAATAAGCCCCGTGAATTTAAAAGTTTTATTAAGTGCTAACGTTGAGATTATGTGGTTTTTATAATCAATTAACACTGCTTTTGTCATTTTTTTTTTACAAGATGGACAAAATTTGTCACTAAAAAAAGTCATTCGGTTTAACCAAAATTTTGGTTTTGCCGAATGACACTTTTGGTTACAAACCCGATTCCAAAATAATAGGGACACTGTACAAATTGTGAATAAAAAAGGAATGCAATGATGTGGAAGTTTCAAATTTCAATATTTTATTCAGAATACAACATAGATGACATATCAAATGTTTAAACTGAGAAAATGTATCATTTTAATGGAAAAATAAGTTGATTTTAAATTTCATGGCATCAACACATCTCAAAAAAGTTGGGACAAGGCCATGTTTACCACTGTGTGGCATCCCCTCTTCTTTTTATAACAGTCTGCAAACGTCTGGGGACTGAGGAGACAAGTTGCTCAAGTTTAGGAATAGGAATGTTGTCCCATTCTTGTCTAATACAGACTTCTAGTTGCTCAACTGTCTTAGGTCTTCTTTGTTGCATCTTCCTCTTTATGATGCGCCAAATGTTTTCTATGGGTGAAAGATCTGCACTGCAGGCTGGCCATTTCAGTACCCGGATCCTTCTTCTACGCAGCCATGATGTTGTAATTGATGCAGTATGTGGTCTGGCTTTGTCATGTTGGAAAATGCAAGGTCTTCCCTGAAAGAGACGACGTCTGGATGGGAGCATATGTTGTTCTAGAACTTGGATATACCTTTCAGCATTGATGGTGCCTTTCCAGATGTGTAAGTTGCCCAAAAAAACCTTCAAATTTTGATTCGTCTGACCACAGAACAGTTTTCCGCTTTGCCACAGTCCATTTAAATGAGCCTTGGCCCAGAGAAAACGCCTGCACTTCTGGATCATGTTTAGATATGGCTTCTTTTTTGACCTATAGAGTTTTAGCCGGCAACGGCGAATGGCACGGTGGATTGTGTTCACCGACAATGTTTTCTAGAAGTATTCCTGAGCCCATGTTGTGATTTCCATTACAGTAGCATTCCTGTATGTGATGCAGTGCCATCTAAGGGCCTGAAGATCACGGGCATCCAGTATGGTTTTCCGGTCTTGACCCTTACGCACAGAGATTGTTCCAGATTCTCTGAATCTTTGGATGATATTATGCACTGTAGATGATGATAACTTCAAACTCTTTGCAATTTTTCTCTGAGAAACTCCTTTCTGATATTGCTCCACTATTTTTCGCCGCAGCATTGGGGGAATTGGTGATCCTCTGCCCATCTTGACTTCTGAGAGACAGTGCCACTCTGAGAGGCTCTTTTTATACCCAATCATGTTGCCAATTGACCTAATAAGTTGCAAATTGGTCCTCCAGCTGTTCCTTATATGTACATTTAACTTTTCCGGCCTCTTATTGCTACCTGTCCCAACTTTTTTGGAATGTGTTGCTCTCATGAAATCCAAAATGAGCCAATATTTGGCATGACATTTCAAAATGTCTCACTTTCAACATTTGATATGTTATCTATATTCTATTGTGAATAAAATATAAGTTTATGAGATTTGTAAATTATTGCATTCCTTTTTTATTCACAATTTGCACAGTGTCCCAACTTTTTTGGAATCGGGTTTATATACTGAATGACAATATTTTCAAATAATGCTAACAGGTTGATATCTAGCTAGCTAGCAAAAGGACAATCAAACATTATATATTTAGTACAAGTTTTTAAAATATTACAACATTTTCTATGTTTTATAGCGGTTGTACCGAATGACCTGATGTTTCGGGACATGCATATGAGCAAGTAAAAACATGATTTTTTCAAATAGTTAAGAGAGACTTAGTTACTTCGCTTCATGACCATGTGGTCCTTTGCAGGTGTCTGAATGATGTCACATCCTGTCACATGATACTGACCACATGACTTGATCCAAAATGGTCCCTTTATATTGGTTACTCCAAATGACATCAATGAAATTAATTTTTCCGGACATTCTTTCTCATAACAAAGCAACAACTTCTACGCATAATTTTAATACCATTTTGCACTATGTTAATATATGATGACTTATTTATATCATCCAAAGTCTTTTTTTTTTTTTAATCATCTCAATTTAAAACATTTTTAAAACACACTCCCACTTCTTTTAGTGTTACAGATGGATTTAAAGCATGCATAAAAACACTTGAAAACACAATGTTGCAAGCAACAGCCATACACTTAATTGTGCTGTTTTTTTTAAAACTCCGCATTGCCAACAGAAGAAGTCAAAGGCATTTTCGTAAATATAATCTAAACATGTGTTTTGTGTCTTGTCCTTGCACTATATGCATCCTCTTATGATGCTTCCTGTGTTTTTTCCTGTAGGAAAGGGCAAGAAAGGGACATTCTCTGAGCTGACTGGATCTATGAGTCGAGCTGCTGGCAGGAAAATCAACCGCATCATCAGTTTCTCCAAGAAGAAGCCGCCTCTGCCGGGCGAAACCAACACGCTTTCCCACCTGGATGACAATCCCCGTTGTGGTGAGCAGACATAAATCCACTTTCCCTTTGCGATTAGCTGTTGATCTTTTTCATCTGTTGAGACTTTCCTGCAAGTCTCTGATGGATTTTCTTTTCCTAGGTTACTTGAATGTTCTGGTGAATCAGTGTTGGAAGGAGCGCTGGTGTTGTGTGAGGAATGGGACTCTGTATCTCCATAAGGACCGAGGGGATATTCACACCCATGTTAGCTCTATAGCCCTCCATGGTGTAGACGTCTTACCCGGCCTTGGGCCCAAACATCCTTTTGCCTTCCGTATCATGCGAGCGAGCACAGAAGTGGCTGCCCTGGAGGTAATAAAATAGATCTCTGTTACATTTTAAGGTCTTTCTTTAAAAAAATAGGTAATTTTGTAAAATAAAAACCTCAGGCGAGCTGTTCTGTGGAGATGGGCCGCTGGCTGGGGGTTTTGTTGGCTGAAGCAGGCAGCGCCACCACTCCTGAGGCACTGCATTATGACTATGTGGATGTGGACACCATCAGCAGCATCCAGAATGCAGCACGACACTCTTTTCTGTGAGTATATTTAGCCTGTTTTATGTTGGGATGTATATAGAAATTCACTCAGAATTTTTGTATTTTCATGCTAATTCTATTTTTCACGCCATAGGTGGGCGACCTCCTCCAGCAGCACCTCCACAGACCCACGGACTTACGACGAAGTTCCCTATGAAAGCGTGTTGGTAAGGTGTTAAGATAAATTAAAAATTTTAGTAAAAAAATGTTGTGTTGAGCCTTGCAGCACCAACTATTCTATTTTAAAATAAGTGTGGTTCTTTTGAACTTTCTAACCAGTGTTGGGGAAAGTTACTTTAATGCATTACACTATTGTGTTACTCCCTAAAAAAAAATTGCATTGCTTAGTTACTTTTTATGGAAAGTAATGCGTTACATTTTCTCACTTAGGCTGGGGTGTTGAATGTAAAGGCCCTTTCACCCCAATAGTGAAATGAATAAGCCTCAGGCTAAATAAAATGCAAATTCACGCCTGTACAGTAGAGGGCGCAGCTCAAACAAACCTTTCAGCTGTGCTGCCATTCTGGATTAAAGAAGAATAGGACACAGGAGAAGAAAGTTAAACTCTTACTTCTGCAATAAAAATGTTTTAAAAAATAAAACACATATGTGATGTTTATCTAAAGTCATTTTTGCTTATTTTTATGGTTAAAGGGTTAGTTCACCCAAAAATGAATAATGTCATTTATTACTCACCCTCATGTCGTTCCACACCCGTAAAGCCTTTGTTAATCTTCGGAACGCAAATTAAGATATTTTTGTTGAAATCCGATGGCTCAGTGAGGCCTCCATAGCCAGCAATGACATTTCCTTTCTCAAGATCCATTAATGTACTGAAAACATATTTAAATCAGCTCATGTGAGTGCAGTGGTTCAATATTAATATTATAAAGTGACGAGAATATTTTTGGTGCACCAAAAAAAAAACAAAATAACGACTTATTTAGTGATAGCCGATTTCAAAACACTGCTTCAGGAAGCTTCGGAGCGTAATGAATCAGCGTGTCGAATCACCGGTTCGGAGCGGCAAAATCACGTGATTTCAGCAGTTTGGTGGTTTGACACGCGATCCGAATCATGATTCGACACGCTGATTCATTATGCTCCGAAGCTTCCTGAAGCAGTGTTTTGAAATCGGCCATCACTAAATAAGTCATTATTTTGGTTTTTTTTGGCGCACCAAAAATATTCTCGTCGCTTTATAATATTAATATTGAACCACTGTACTCACATGAACTGATTTAAATATGTTTTCAGTACATTAATGGATCTTGAGAGAGGAAATGTCATTGCTCCCTATGTAGGCCTCACGGAGCCATCGGATTTCAACAAAAATATCTCAATTTGTGTTCTGAAGATTAACGAAGGTCTTACAGGTGTGGAATGGCATGAGGGTGAGTAATAAATGACATTATTTTCATTTTTGGGTGAACTAACCCTTTTAATTGGATCATCGAAGGTCAGCAGCAAAGACATAGTATATTTTGTTTAATTTAATATATTTAATTATTGCAGGTTTGTACAGTATTCTGAGATTGCATTTCACTGTTTTCTTTTAATTTTGAGGAATACTGACTCTGTTTTTGTGCAAGTGAGATGAGTAAATACTTACATTTAGTCTAGAACTACAATAACCATACCAGTTATTTGAAAAAAGTAATCTTATTACGTAACTCAAGTTACTTGTAATGTGTTACCCGCAACACTCTCTAACCATCAACGAATCCTGAAAAAATGTAACATGGTTTCCACAAAAATATTAAGCAGCACACCTTTTTTTAACATTGATAACAATAAGAAATGTTTCTTGAGCAGCAAATCAGCATATTAGAATGATTTCTGAAGGATCATGTGACACTGAAGACTGGAGTAATGATGCTGAAAATTCAACTTTGATCACAGGAATGAATTACATTTTAAAATATATTCAAATAGAAAACAACAGTTCTTTTAAATTGTAATAATATTTTACAATATTGCAATATGTTTTACTGTATTTTTGATCAAATGAATGGAGACTTGGTGAGAAAAGACTTAATTCAAAAACATTTGAATGAAACTTTTGAGTGTACATTCTTGTGTTCATAATGAAAACTCATAGTATTTGCTATGTGTGGGAGGTTACTTTAGCTTTATATGACTATTGAAAAGCATGTTTTGGCCCACAGCCGAAGTTTCTGCAGTTCAGCAAGAATAACCACAGTTCTCTCAGAGCTGTAGTTCATTTTTTATGGACTAGGCAGCAACAACCACTTCTTCCTTTGTTGAGCGGTAATGTTGTGCAACTGTCTTTCTTACGTCTAGTCAGCTACAAATCTTCTGTTACTGCAAGCATGTTCCTTAAAAAAAAAAAAAAAACTTTTTAGGAAATTCTCAAATAAACACATTTTGTAATGTCTAAATAAAAACTATCATACTGGAAGCCAAGAAGTCTGAATGTTTATATAAAGTACTTCAAGTTTTTCACATAAACTGTAATTACTCCTCATTTTTTCCCCTCTTTTCCACCAGCAGGTAGATGAGAATCAGTCTAAACTGAAACGTTATTCCTCTATGTCCAGTGTGGATACAGCCAAGGGTGACACACAAATCACAGTGAAGCGACACGGTTCCTGTAAGTTTGTTTTTTTTCCACTGGAAAATCACTTTTTTGGTTAACCTTTGAGTACCGTCTACACAAACGCAATCATTGCCACATAATTTTACTGATTAAATTCTCTTGATGACCAATTCTGTCTTGTTTTTGTGTTGTAGCTGTGAATCATTATGGTAAATATGGAAAGACGAGGGCGGAAGAAGATGCACGACGGTATCTCAATGAGAAAGAGCAGCTAGAGAAAGAAAAAGAAGAAATCAGGAAGAGCCTGCTGTCACTGCGCTCAGAAAAGAGGGTGGTGAAGGAAGGGCTGAAAAACGTTACAGGTGACCGACTCGAAGAATGAAAGAGAAATTACTTGTCTGAGTGTTAATCTAAAACATGCAAGTTGGTTTGTTACAATTTTGCAGTATTTGGCGCCACCTGTTGAGCTGTTCATTTAAAGTGCCACTATTATGCTATTTTAAAGGATTAGTTCACTTTCAAATGAAAATTACCCCAAGCTTTACTCATCCTCAAGCCATCTTAGGTGTATATGACTTTATTCTTTCTGATGAACACAATCGGAGAAATGTTAATAAATATCCTGACGCATCCGAGCTTTATAATGGCAGTGAGTGGGATCAATGAGTATGAGCTGAAGAAAGTGCATCCATCCATCATAAACATACTCCACATGGCTCCGGGGGGTTAATTAAAATTAATCGATGAATGAATCTGAAATGAATCGATGCATTTGTGGGGAAAAAAATCTATATTTAACAAGTTATGAAGTAAAATATCTAGCTTCCGACAGACTGTCTTTCGTATAAGTTTGAGCCCAAGTCCTCATCTTTTGGAAGTGCATGAAAAGGAAGTGCATTTCGACAACGTAAACCAAACTCTTCTTGGCCTCAGCTACAGCTACAGTGTTTCAGGGCAGGTCAAAGTTGACATTGTTCGCGGAAGCCGGTGAAGACCATAGGCTAGCATTATGCAAATTTGTTATAGACCTAAGTAGCTTTTTGTGGAAAGTAAGACTGGAATTACTGACGACTCGTTTCAGGCAGTTCAGATTTGGTTCTTTTGGGAGACAAAAAAAGGTCTGCAAAGTTACAAAGTGCACGATAAATGGAGTTCATTTATCGTGCACTTTGAAACTTTGCAGACCTTTTACATTCAAAAACAGATACAGTCAAACCAAAAATTATTCAGACATTTTTTATATTTTTTTACTAGTGGGTGCAGTTCATTTATGTAAGTGAGGATATCAAAATAAAGTAAACTGTGGCATATGATACCCAAAAATTATTCATACAGTGGACTACCAGTAAAATTGATAAAAATTTGGAACCAAAAATAATTCAGACACTTTGACCTGACCATGTTTTGCTTAAGTGTTATCTGACATGATTAAGATGAATATTTTCTGACACAGTTTAACTCTGAGATCTTGTCATATTTTATTACCATTTTTTTAAACTATAGTGAATAAACTGAATTAATGAATGAAATGTTCAAGGTGTCTGAATAAATTTTGGTTTGACTGTATATAGCACACTTTAATGTTATATGTTTTGTACATCTGTGCAACAGATAAACAGCAGAAAGCCATGGAGCAGCATCTGGCCCAGCTGGAGGAAAGCTGCCGTCAGAAGGAAGCTGAGCGAGTGGACCTGGAATTGCGACTCACGGAGGTGAAAGAGAAACTGAAGAAGTCTCTGACTGGAGGAATGCTGGGGGCATCTGTGGAAAGCAAACCCACTGTTAAAGTACACGCATTTTTGACTCTAAATATGCTTTTCCCTGAAAGTAACCTGAATTGACGCTGAAAATCATTTTGTATTTTAATACCTGTAGGTTCCAGTTAAAAAAAAGGAACATATTTACAATGATGCCACTGTGCCGGTTAACTGTGCATCTGAAATGAAGAAACGTCCCCCGTCCATCTATGCGTCCACCAAAGGAAATGTCATGCAGAAAGCCAAGGTATATGATTAAACAAATCTCTAACAGTATATAGATTAAATAAAACAATCTGTTTAATTCTGTTTTTCTAAATTTAATTTTATATTTAGGAATGGGAGTCAAAGAAAGTGATGTAATTATAGTGCTGTCATCAAGAGAGTCTCGTCAAAAGGAAAGATTTCATCTGTGATCATCCTGGCTGTCCACTACACTACACTTATGCACAGGACAGTTGACCATATAGTTGATGGTAGTCTGTATGGAAATGAAAATGAATGTTGACAAATTGCATGAGGATGGCAAGGATAAGGGAATGTTCAGGAAACAAAGTGTTTTATAAACATCTATTTGTTTAATATAAAACTTAAAATAGGTGCCTGAATTCTATGAAATTGTCGTTTCACTTCTTACTGTATAATGCCACAGGATACTGATGTGGTCTTCCTGCTGATTTCTTTGTGCAGTCCTGAGATATAGTGTTAATATCTCGCTCTTTTATGTGTTACGTGAAACTGAACTGAGTTCAAAGGATTTCCCCCCTTTTTTTTACACTAGGGCACTTAATTTACCAGATTTATTTATTTCTACTTTGTACATAAAACCAGTTTAAAGAAAAGAATCATTGTTTTTTCTTTATCTCTGCAATTTCTTGGAAACTGTAATAAATGTGTTTTCAAAAATGGCTTTGTTGGAGTTCTGTTTATTGAAGCATTTTCTTTGTGGATTACACTGAAGTAACAACATCAAATAAAATAGGTTTTGCTTCTGAAATCTTGTGAAATGGGGAAAAAGGCCTTAGGTTTACCAGCATTAATTCATCAATCGTTTATCAAGCAGATCCAGGGTTGTCAGCTGGGGGTCCGCAGACCTCTTGGTATCCATTAAGTTACTGTAGGGGTCCATGGATTGAGTTGTCCTTGAAAATACATTCTCAATGCGGTTGATGTGGAGTGTTAATATTATTAATGCTTTTTTTTTTTTTTATACCTTGTTACGAATAAAATAGACCGCTTTATATTAGGGGGTCTCTAAACTGGCTGTGAGTCTGGGTGGGTGGTCCTTGCCTGGGGCACAAAAGAATTACAACCCCTCAAGCAGATTATTGTGTTTAATAAAGGATTCAATCAGCCAAATACAGTAATGAAGAAAAAACAACACCTGTCTGATTTAATTGTTTTTCAATAAAAGATAAATTACCGTAGAAGTAGGATTTCATCTTTTTTTGTTGCAAAACCAGTAAAGTGAGATTCAGAGTTGTTTTAGTGAATCGACTCACTGATTCTGAACAGTGACTCATCGAGCAGGTCACGCGCGCACGTCCAGGCCACCCACATACGCTACTGAGGAAATGGCCGTGCGTTTTCTGTCCGTAACGAGAAGATATCCGATCGATTTGTGCAGGTTAACACCAAGTGCTGTCACCAGGTAAAACATGATTTATAGAGTAATATTCAGACAAATATGCAAATGATACAAGAAAAAAATGGTTTTTGTTCACATTTTCGCCATTTTTACCGTTTAAAGTGTTGTGGGGGAAGCTTCGCTGCTAACTTGCTAACGAGTGAGTTAACGGTTTAGCGGGACTCAAACCTCAATGTAAACAATAAATATACAACCCAGACGAGTTTAAATTTGTTCACAAACGACAAACACGTCGACCATCTGTGGTTTTGTAGTTTTAAAGGGTGTTTCTTGCTAAAAGTTGTTTAGCAAAAATACCCCATCAATCACATCTGGCACCTTTAATATCACATCTGTGAAACGTTTTGTCCTTCTAACGGGCAGTGAAATGTAACAGTGCTATTACAATATGTATTTCATTAGTGTCAGACACCGGTAAGACTCTAATGGGTTTTCTCTATTTCGGGGATTGTTTAGTGTTTTCATAACTTTACTTTCCGTTTTGTAATCATCAATCCTACGGCTCATTTACTTTCACAACTAACGTTATACACTGTAAACGGAGTGATGAATGAATGATGAATGGTTTTTTATTGCATTCCTGTGGGTTTTCTTTGTTAGAGGCACATACCGATATAACCCTCCTATTGTCCCAAGATACTTCAGCCACCTGTGATCTTTTGGATCAAATTGAACACGCGTTGAAAATCATTAAAATTCAAGAATTCTTGTTTAGGATACAATAGGTAAAGGGCACATATTAAGATTTGTCCCAAATAGTTTTTTTAATTGTTTTTTTTTTATGTATTTTATATTTATTAACACTCAACTTGAAATAAACAATTGACGATTGATACAACTGACGATTGAAATAAATAATTTATATATGTTCTAATTTGTTCCATTTTTACTGACGTCATAATTTAACTAAATTAAAATGAGGGAATGAATTAGTACAACATGGACACATTCTATTTTTTTTTTTAACGCACATGTCTTGTGTGGAGCTCCTTGCTGTGTACATCAATCTAAATTTTAATTTACAAATAAATCTCCATTGTGACATGTTTCACATCCATCACAATAAATCCATTCCTCTCCACTTATGCTAAACAATTTATTGTGGCATTACTGGTGCTGTGTAGTGTTTTAGGGGAGGGAAATTATCCAAGTGGCCTTTTACCCTGAAGGGGCCTTTATCTCCATTGTATCCTGCCATAGAGAACACTATGTATTTATGGCTAAAACTTTGACAATGTAAAATATTTTTGGGTCAAAGCAAAACAAAAATAAATATTAGTTTTCCAGAAAGTGTATTATAAAGAAACATGTTACATAAGCATTGCAATATTACGGCATGTTCAGAGGCATTTTGATTAGATGTACAGGCTTTAGTAGCTGCCTAATATAAAGTACAATTTTGATTTTGATGAGGTGATCATTTTGAGCATTTGACAACTGTTTTCTTTTTTTCTGTCCTCCAGGTCTGTTGTAGGCCTCTTCAGCACTGCGGCGGAACAGCGTAGTACCGGTGACGACTGCCATGGTGACGATGGAGATGACGACCACAGTCACTCTGTGACACATGTCAGGACGTTGGAGTTGAGAGCTAGAAAACTGGAAGAGCAGGTTCACGACCTCACGGTAAGTTCACATTGGGTTTTTTAAATTCAGTCACGTACTGTTTGTATAGGGATAATTATCAACTGCTGTATTGACCAGGTTGGTATTTAGTAATTTCAGCAGCATTAGCATTAGTCAATATCTGTGCCTTATGTATTTATTAGTGAATTTCAAGTAAATATTCTTCACATATACATTGTAATTACACCATTATATACAACTTAATTGCTGTTAGTGGTAGTTTCATCAGGGCTCCAGACTGAGACCAAATGGTTGCATTTTGCAACCTTTTTTCCAGCCGGTGCGACTACATTTTGGTAGAGGTTGCACTGGTGTGACCACCACATTGCCCAACTGATAGGAGCTGCCATTTCTGTTGCAAATGAGAAACATTCAAACAGCAAACAAAACAAAAGAAGAACAAAACCGTTTAACAGCTCGGACCAATAATAATAATAATAGACAATGCTCAGAACAATTACTCGTGGGCCAATCTTTGATCACGCGACACCGTTACTACACAGTGCTGGGAAATCCAGTGAGAAAGAATTAATAACATCGCTGCGAGATCTAATGTGAAGCATTCAAATCAGCACATAATTCTCTGTTATAAACCATAGATATCAGACAAACAGCGCTGACATGAAAACGTTGTGCCATGAATGAACAAGTTATAAAAGGCTTTCCAGTCCACAAATCACCAACATTCACCATGGATTTAATGTAGTAACACTAACTGTAAACATAGTATTGTGGCAGTAATAGTCATTTCATTTCAGGGTTCATACAACCCTTTGAGAGTGAAATTCAAGCATTTTTCAGTGCTTCACGTTTTCCAGATCTTCAAAAATCTAAATATTATTCAATTTACATTAAATTTTTAATGTGATTACCAAAAACATTATTTGCTCATCCTTAAAAGATTGTCCCCATTTGTAAAGCTAAGAGTTTCAAGACATAGAAAAACTAACACTTGGTGGCAAACAAACACTTTTATTTAAATGAAATGAAAATGAAATTAACACTATAACCAGTAGATGGTGGCAGAGAAGAATATATATATATGTAATATATATATAATTAGGGCTGGGTAAACAATATCGATTTCTCGATTTTAATCGATTCTCATTTTTACGAACCGATATATAGATTCTTAAATCCCAAGAATCGATTAGTCTAGTCTGTTTTCAGTTGATGAATGAACAGAACGTAGCACGCCTCCCATCCAATAAATCGCAATATTTGTGCTTTGTTACTTTTGATATGAAGCAAAGTCTCAGATTTCAAATGACATCCATCTTATTATGAGATTCAAAAAATAAGTACCGTTTTGGCGCTGTTAAATGTGACGTGACAGATCGCTTTAGTGCCTCAGTTCAAGTGAAGCGGCAGCGCGGAGCTCATGTGAACATCCTCTCTGCTTTAATACCAGTTACAGCGCGAAATAAACATGACTAAACATCTGAAGGTATGTTAAAATATACAGTACAACTTACTGAAATCCATATCATGTCTTGTGTAATAGCTCAATCAGTGTTTCAACCTCGGAAAGACGTCAATAAAACAGCTTGTAAACAATGTCATGTAACATCACATTTACCTCAGAAAAACATATTCAGTGATCATAAACTCATTAGTCAGCTAGAAAAGTGAACTCTAGAAAGCAGCATTCTGATAAATATAGCTATGCACAGTTACATATTCATTATAATGTTCTTCAATATTTAATGCATGTTTGAATAAATCAGTTATGACAGCCACGATTTAAATGTTTATATTTAAAAAAAAAAAAAAAAAAAAAAAACGAATTGGAGTGGAAATATGATTAGGCCCAATGTAATTCTAAACTTTATTTATTATTAAAAAAACAATTGAGTGTAATTTAAGTGTTTGTATATAAATAAGTTAATTTTAACCTTCAATATTATAATAAAATTGTACCAACTGACTTTATGGCATTAGTTGAGAGATTTTTTTCCTCTATAAAATTTGCCATGTACTGTAACTGATATACTAGGCTACATCCAAAATAATCGATATTGAATCGAACCGCAAGAATGTAAATAGAAATCGAATCGAATCGTGAAAATTGTCAATACCCAGTCCTAATATATATATATATATATATATATATATATATATATATATATATATAATATTGTTGTTATTACTTTTTTCACACATTTGCTTGTGAATTTATATTTAGGCATTATGAAACCACTATCATAAAATATCAAAGCTTAGCACCTTGTACTGAATTATGAAGTAGGAAAGGTCACAAAATCTTACGAAAGACAAAACCTTTTTTTTTTCTTTTCAAATTGCAACTGAATTACACAGAAAGCAAGTAAAGTGCGCTCCTTTTATAATCACTGAAGCTGTCGGTCAGTTCAGTGTGATACTGTAAAAGCGCTACCAAATCAGGTGCTGGTGCCACCATCTGTAGAGCTTAGTGGCACTGGTGCTACTGCTCTCAAATGTTAGCACTGATTAGTCCTCTGTCAAATGTACTTTTTAGTTTTTATCATATTTAATCAACCTTGTCCTGTTTTTGTTTAGTCAAATCTTAGTCGACAGAGCCTAGTTTTGGTCAATGAAAACTTAGTCACATTTCCGTCATGCTGTATAATGGTTAAATTGATAATCACATTTATTTTGCTCAGAATTATAATCGCAACGGTTGTCGTTTGAGAAATTTATTTTGACATTTCATCAGAATTTTCACTTTCACCTATAAGTCAATATAATGTCAACTCATACGCATAGTTTATTATATCTTTTAACAGAAAAGCTCTGATTAGGGGATTTAAACTCTTGACATCTGGCAACCGTGAGCATGCAAGTTCGTAGATGCTTGTTAAAAACAGTCTGTAATATTGTCTCCTTTTTTTCCCAACAAAAACAAAGAGAGATTTTGGTAAAATTTAACTACATTTTAGTTTCATCTTTTTTCGTCAGCGGTATTGCATGTCGATATAGTCACAGTTATCGTTTAATGACGTTTGTGTCGTCTCATCTCAGTCATGGAAAAAAAATTTGTCAACAAAGATTTTTCGTCATAGATTTCACTAACGAAATTAACACTAATTGCTATAATTAAATTGTATAAACTTATCTGCATTATATTGGCCATGAATTTTAATCAAGTTGTATCTGCAGTTTGGTTGTTTTTGCCAATTGTTAATCAATCTCTTTTCACAGGAGAGATACAAACGAGCCCTAGCTGACTCGGACAATGTTAGAAGAAGAACACAGAAATTTGTAGAGGACGCCAAACTATTTGGTAACCTATTTTAATTTAGCCACACATATTTCTTATGTGTGTTCACATTGCATTATTAAACATTATGCTCCTCCTGCAGGGATTCAGAGTTTCTGCCGTGACATTGTGGAGGTGGCAGACCTGTTGGAGAAGAGCGCAGAAGTCGAGGAGAGAGATGGAGTACAGCAGCTGACACAATACCTGGCACACATACAAGGACGGCTGCATGACGTCTTCACCAAACATGGACTGGAGAAGATGACCCCCGTGGGAGGCTCCTACGACCCTTATCAGCATGAAATAGTCTGTCATACTCCAGCAGAGGGAGTGGAGCCTGGCACCATAGCTGTGGTGAAGCAAGACGGTTACATGCTGCATGGACGTACCATTCGCCACGCCCATGTGGGCATTGCTGTGAAGACACAGGAGCAGTGACAGGGCCTCGATTCAGTCCTCTCTTTTTTACACTCTTAGTATGTTCTTACATCTCTAGACAACTACACATTTGACTTACTCTTTGAAGTAATGGTTATTTATATGTATTTATAAAAGTTGCTTTTTCTTCTTTTTCTAACTTCTGATCTACACAGATTAATTAGGCCTTGTTATTTGTGTTTTAGTTTTGTTTTTGTTTTTGTTTTGAACCCCTGATTTACAGAATGTCCAATGCCCATTTATTGTTTGGAAAGATTCATTATTGTTTTGTGTGTGTTAAAGAGATTTGTGATGTTAAATTGACCCGAAAAATGCACTTTACAACCTTGTCATGGTGGTTTCTGTAAGTGATTAGTAGTTTTGGAGCAGTATTTAATTAGAAAGTTACTAACACTTTATAATAAGTTTCTATATGTTTAACAATAATTAATGAAGTAGGCATCAGTCATGTTTACGGCATTTATTGATCTTGGTTAATGTTCATTAAAAAACATACTATTCATTCTAATTCATATATAGTTCATAATGCAATATTTTAATGTTAACTCAATATTAATAAATGCAGTAAAAGTGTTGGTAATGGTTAGTTCATGTTAACATATAGAACATTATTGTAATGTTCCCAGAAAGTCATTGGCTGTTGTTGAATGTCAAGTAAGTGTTATAGGCCACCATTTACCCAAAAACAAATGCTAGTTTTCTCTTTTAGAGGGGAGAAATGCACATGAGATATATATGTATCCAAAGTGGAATTGAACAATGTTATTTGGGAGATAAAATTCAAAAATATTTATATGTATTTATTTTGTTTGTAATATTTTGCCCTGATAGTTTACTTTTTTTTAACTGTATGCTATTTACATTTTCATTTAAACTAAGGTTTTTACAGATGTATTCTTTGTAAATAATGAAAACGATTAGTTTTGAGTGTATGTGTGCGAGGCAGAGGTCTTGACTGAATAAAATCTCATCATTTGTTCATTCTGTGCACTAGGGGTCAGTGTTTCCAAACTTAACTCACACTACATGCCGCCGGAGTGGTGAAAAAACACCGGAAATACGTTCAGATTCACTGCACGTGTGTTTTCTCCTGCAACACAAAATCGCGCTGACGTTAATCTCTTAATAATAACTTTCACATATTTTGTCGAAAAATGACTAAGGTAAAGAAAGAGAAAACCGGTGAAGAGGAGACAGGGGGAACAGAAAAATCATATCAAGAATTATTAGCTAATATAAACCCAATCGCAAACCCGCTTGCGTCGCGTAAACTAAGCAAAAAGCTCTACAAATGCGTCAAGAAAGGTAAAAATGTTTTATTTTTGTCCCCTTGATCATCACTAATTATAAGACCTTTGAGTCTGAATGAAAGTATACTAAATATAGTTGTACATAGATGTATTGTTTAAGAGACAGGCACGTGGTTCATTAAAAATGTTACTCGTTGTTTTTCATAGCTGCTAAAGTCAAACAGATCCGACGAGGAGTAAAAGAGGTACAGAAGTTTATCAACAAAGGAGAGACTGGGTAAGATGAGCTTTAGTTTCCTCATGTTTTAGTATTTAGTATGGTCTCTGGTTGAGCAGTCCACACTAAAGTAGTAGTTATTTTAACACTATTTTCTGTCATCTTCTAGTATTGTGGTTTTTGCTGGAGACACTCTTCCCATCGAGGTGTATTGCCATTTACCAATCATGTGTGAAGACCGAAGCCTGCCTTATGCTTATGTTCCATCTAAAGTTGTAAGTTCAGAAGTGTATATGATATTATATTTGCCTTTCTAAATCAAATTGAATGTACAGAGTTACTATACTCATGTGTTTGTATTCGTCTTTCTGTAGGATTTGGGCTCCTCAGCAGGATCCAAACGTCCCACCTGTGTTATCATGATCAAACCGCATGATGAATATAAAGAAGCCTATGATGAGTGTCTGGAGGAAGTCACATCTCTGCCTAAACCAATCTGAGAACACTGGACTTGTGATATATTCAATCATTCTATTAAAAATGAAAATAAAATGTAAAGTTAGGATGGTTTTGGGGGACTTTGCATGGTGTTAGCGTTCACCAGTGCATCTGTAAAGTCATTTAAAGACTCAACCCGATTCTGGATAGTTGTTATATTTGTGGACTTCTTCATTTGTAGAAAGGAGCGCAAATGTATGATCACCGTTAATGTTGTTTAAAGGAAACTTCGGTTTATGTCACCAATTTTATTCTATTTGAAACAGTTGATCTTTGTAATGTTTTCTGTATTGACAGGGTTTTCTTTCAGTTTTTCATAACTAACTTGATTGATTTGATTTTGGTGCTGTGGACCTCGGAGAGCTCCAAGAGATGTTGAAATAAACCTTTTCATTTTTTTTGTACTACGTTTTTTCACATCTGTTTCTTTGGATTTATGCTATTTTAGCATTTATATTTTAATGTCTGCATTGTTCCATGATGAGGATAGTTAGTTCATAAAATTCGATAGTTAGTAAAATCCAGTGCTGCTTAACTTTGAAGAATCATCAATATGAAATCCTTCAATGTGTTCAGCATTGGATGCCATACATATGCATTCTGGGTGAAAACATCTGATGTATTGGCCTTATTCAATTCAATTTGCATGTATTTGTATAGCGCTTTTCACAATGCACATTGTTTCAAAGCAGCTTTACAGAAAATGCATGTGTCTACATTACAATTTAGAGTAATTTGTTATCCGAGTCACTAGTGTATATATCCACATGTCAGAAATGTACAGTTCTAAGACGGTACAAATCATGCCGTTAACTAACATCATGTATTCAACCCATTCTGTAATTTATGTACATCCAACCCATACACATTCACTTAAATGATCATAAACTTCTTTGGTCTACCAATGTTGATATTGCACTGAAATGGTATATATATATATATATGCACAGTGCTGCTTGAAAGTTTGTGAACCATTTGCAGAATCTGAAAATGTGAATAACAAAATAAGAGGGATCATACAAAATGCATGTCATTCTTTATTTAGTACTGTCTTGGTAAGATATTTTACATAAACGAAGTTTACGTAAAGTCCACAAGACAAAAAAAAAAAAAAAAAAACAGCTGAATTTATATGACCCAGTTCAAAAGTTTATGAACCCTTGATTCTTAAAGGGTTAGTTCACCCAAAAATGAAAATAATGTAATTTATTACTCACCCTCATGTCGTTCCACACCCGTAAGACCTTCGTTAATCTTCGGAACACAAATTAAGATATTTTTGTTGAAATCCGATGGCTCAGTGAGGCCTCCATAGCCAGCAATGACGTTTCCTCTCTCAAGATCCATTAATGTACTAAAAACATGTTTAAATAAGTTCATGTGAGTACAGTGGTTCAATATTAATATTATAAGCCACGAGAATATTTTTGGTGCGCAAAAAAAACAAAATAACGACTTATTTAGTGATGGCCGATTCCAAAACACTGCTTCATTAAGCTTCGGAGCGTTATGAATCTTTTGTGTCGAATCATGATTCGGATCGCGTGTCAAACCGCCAAACTGCTGAAATCACGTGACTTTGGCGCTCCGAACTGCTGATTCGACACAAAAGATTCATAACTTTGTAAAATTTTGTTAAAACTTTCAAGCAGCACTGTATATATATATATATATATATATATATATATATATATATATATATATATATATATATATATATAGGCTATATATATATATATATAAAATTTTCATTTTTCTTTTTTTATAGATGAACAGCCCAATATGTAATAGCGGTGCCTTTTTCCTAACAATAGATGACATGGTGCTGATGCATATTTCATATATCATTTCTGTATAATATTAGCAAAAGAGTATATTTTATGTAACATACACTTGTGTGCGGAACAACAACGATTTGCAGGACGATAAATAAGACTTGGAAACAAATCATGCTGCATTTGATGCGTTATTCATAATCAAGATCAATAGTGAATATTGTCTCATTCTAATGATCTAGTTAATTGAATTTATTTATGTATTTTGGACAATGTATATTGTATTATGCATATTATGTCTACTCTGTTTTGTAGAGGCACTGTTTTCCCCTTACGAAAACTAGACTAAACTGCCTAACAATAACATAAAGGACAGTTAAGACAGTTTGAAACCAATAAGGAAGTCGTCCGTAACGCAGAACGTGTTCCCAACACCTGGAACAACATTCCAATCAGCCAATCAGATCTGAGGGACAAGTTTGCAGTTTATGTCAAGTTTAGCCTAGGCTTACAAACCTGGTTAGGTTTTTAACTTACATAGTTCAGTGTTATTCACCTATCATTTTCCTCTGATTTTAGGAATAACTTATGGGTAAGGTTAGGTGTAGGGATATATGGTTATGATTACATTTTCGTACATGAGAATATTGTTCCAGGATCAACAAATTATGCTGACAGTCCCAGGAACGCGTCAGAAAAATCAGTACGTGCCGCAACTCAACAATGGTGTTCTGGCAACAGCCACATGGTGGCAGTATTGTCTTTCCAGAAACTGTCCTTCCGTTAGCGGTTATGTCTGTTCGTAAACATCAAGCCTGTACACACTCCTCACTTAAGTTTGTTGTACAGTATATATGATGTATTTTGTATCAGAACTTGAAAAATATCACTCATCATTCTAATATATTTACTTAAAGCTCATGACTGAAATAGAATATGCCCATAAGTAGGGCCTCTTTGTTTGGTGAGGCAACACAGTGTGTGTTAGGTGTTGAAACTGATCAACAGACTCCACTGTGAGTCTCTTTCGCTTCTCTAGGCCCAGTTTCCTGGTGCTTGTTGAGTCTGTGTTGACATCTTAAATATTTAATACCGAAATGTTCTTACTCCCATGATGTTTGTTGTTTTTTTGGCACATTTTACCCAAATCATGTATATAAGCACAAGAGAGGGGTTTTAGTCCATCAGTTTGCCAAAACCAGAGAACAGGATGGTTGACACTTCAGACTGGAGCCGGTTTTTTCCTTGATAAAGGATGGAAGACATGGATAATACAATTTCTTTTGCTTCACATTTCATCATTGTATTGGATTACACAAGTTTTTTCCTGTCACTTGAGGGACCAAAACCACAGTTAGTCCACCAGATCTGAGGAGGTACTGCACATGGAGGAACTTATGTGCTGGAAGAACAACAACGATGACAATACTGACGTTTTTCTGTCACAGTTTTTATGGGAAATGCAAAGAAATTCTGTTTGGATGTTTGGTGTTTTGATGCCTGAGATACTCATTGATGAGCTCATTTTGAAACCGGACACAGGCATTGACTAATAAGGACCCCGAGCTCTGCACTTAAGATGTCTCCCTAATCAAAAACATATGATTCAACTCATCGGCTCGTTTGTAAAGACTCCCAAGACCTCAGATGGGTGTGTCAGATTAGAGACACATCAAAATTCCAATACTCCAGGACCAGGATTGGGAAGCACTGCACTAATGAACTGCATGTTTGTTCTTAATATATGACAAACAGGGTGGCACAGAAGCTGTGGCATTAATGCATAAAGAAAAGATGTGACAAGGACATGCAAATGTCCTTCCTGTAAGCCACATTCCAGGCCACGTGTTCATCTATTTACTCCCAACAGCGGGACGGGGTCTGACGTGAGTCACCTGTGTCCAGGGGGATGGTGACACAGCCTGTGCCATGAGTTTACCAAACAAGCCTTAAAGTTCAGCCATGTTTTAGTGTACACACTTCAAAGTGTGGTCAATGTTTAATATGGGCTATGGAGGAAAAACAAACTGAAGGAATGGAAAAAACCAAGCAATTAATTATTTTAGTCATAGAGATGTGATGTTGTTTGCCTGCATTGCACCATCATTGGTTAGGGGTTCTTGCTAAGGTAAGCATCACTATTGCTATCTAAACAAATCCTGATGCATAAGTATTCAAATTTAGCACAAAACTCAACTCACACTGTTTATAGACACAAATGATACCTCTAATCCTGTGAGTTGCTGAAGATAAGGAGATTTACAATCACACGATTGACAATAAAATAATAATAATAAAAACAAAAAAAATATATCATTGAGACTTTAAATTTGGAGCACCCTGCTGAGAAAAAAAAGCCTATGAAAAACAAAACAATTTGTCTCCATTCCCTTACGAAAAGAAGAGATTCAAGTAAGAATCAAATAAGAAAGTATAAGTTCAATCTACCTTTTATGCAGTTCTCAGAAATATTCTTAAATTGCATTTAAGTATACTTGACTTATACTGACAAAAAAGTTTAAGTATATTTGGCATATACTTGTACTCAATCTTTTGATTGAGACATACTTAAAAGTATAATTAAGTATTTTAAGTATACTTCGCTTGTAGTTGTGTTTACTCTTTTGATTGATTAGCCTATTAAATACTTTTTTCACATAGTTTTATATACATTTCTTATAAACTTGCATTGTTTGAAAATATTGATTCATAAAGAAAACAGATATGTTCCTAATTCTGAGTATCTGAATTCTTGTGTAGGCTAGTCCAGTACATACGAATTTACTATCCATGTTTTCACTGTTATACGGTAGGGGGCGCTGTTACGCATTTTTTGAAATATTACAGAATCTCCGGATCAAAACACAGGTGAAGAAGAAGCAGAAACAAGTGGTAGAAGATCGCTTACACATATGTAAAAAAAATGCGATCATCAAACATTAAACAGCATATAAGTTCAAAACTGCATAACGTTACCAAATGAAATGTCGACCCAGGAAGGGTTAATGACTGTAAACCTTTGGGGGTGTTGATTGACTCAATCAGTTATGTTTTTTTCATAAGTTGAATACGGAAGGAGTACGTTTATGATGAATGGATGCACTTTCTTGAGCTTCATACTTGTTGGTCCCATTCACTGCCATTATAAAGCTTACAGTAGATGTGTTATGATATTTATTAATATAACTCTGATTGTGTTCATCAGAAAGAAGAAAGTCATATACACCTATGGCTTGAAGTTAAGTAAAGCTTGGGGTAATTTTCATTTTTAAAGTGAACTAATTCTTTAAAGAAAACTTACAAGTATACTTGCAGTATAAAACTACTAAAGTTTACTGAGAGTATACTTCAAAGTGTACTTTCATGAACTAAAAAATGTGCTACAAGTATTTGACTAGTAAACTATCAAGTTCACTTGCAGTATAGTTGCAGTACAAATGAAAAACTTAGTTTTAAACTAGTTGTGTATTCAAATATTACTATTGTTACACTTAAAAGTTAAAAGTATTTTAGTAAATTACACTAAAAAGTGGGCCAATTTAGTCCCAAGTAGTATTGAAACTGTACATTTACAAGTATACTTCTAGTACATTGATATTAGTATACTAACTTCTTAAAGTATACTTAAAAATATACTTGAACTTAAATATACTTAATAAAATGAACTTGAAGTATACGGCTAGAAAACCAGCTTAAATGTAGCGACCACCCAAAAAAAAATCCAGCAAATGCATAGCAATATGCTAAAACCACTCTGAACAGCACAGCAACTCATAAGGCCTTGCAACCATAGATATGTATACATAGTTGGCACACGGACGGCTTATGTATAAACAGCCGCTAATGAGGCATCTATACATATCTGTGCTTGAAACTACCCACACCACACTAGCATTGTAGTGTAACATTTTCCGTTTTGGTTACTTTGACACTTGCCTCAATGTCAAGCTATTACTCTGCATAAAAAAAAGGTACTTTCATTGTGAGACAGCAATAACTGGAGGATGGAGAAAACCAATCAACCGTTTTTCTTCCTCACACTTGTCTATCATTTCATGTTTTTCTTTATCTCCCATTCATATCTTAACACTTTTTCTTTCTTTCTTTTTTTTTTCCCTGTACCATTTCTCTGTTGACACGTTTAACGTACCAAGTTGGCTGTTTGAGGTGGAAATGCAGGAGGATGCAGGTCCTGGCTCATCTACTTTTCTCAGTATCTTAGCCGAAATGTCTTTTTCAGGGCTTGGCACTGTCCTAGCACATGTTTAGGGTATCAACAATGCACCTGCCGCCTGCCATCCCCTCTGGAACAGCAGCACGCGCCACCGTGACACCCCCTCACCTCTCACCCACTTCACCCTGCTTCACCCTGCCAGCTATAACCGGTTCATGTCTTATATCATTCTTATAAATCAACACGTCGGACTCATTGCTGTCCGTACAACTGTAGCATTACTGGAACTCTAGTTCTGCATATGTTCTTATGTGGCCCATCATCGCCTTTCCCTCTCTCTCTAAAGAATGGGACAGTTTCTATTCCAGACAGGTGCTGGTGATAAAGCAGGTGTAGCAGGAGATTTACTGATTTCATCGTATTCTGTTGAGCAATAATTCTGAGCCTGGGGCATGAGGCAGGTAAACCCTCCGACCGCCTGCACCGGCTGACTCCTTTCACTGAGGACTGACAGGCAAGAGTTATGCCCCTGTCAGTGCAGTAAAGGAGGAGAACCTTCATATATTCTGCAGTCTTGCCTGTTCCATGACATTGAGATAAAAATTACGTTGCCAGTTCCAACTGTTTAATATTCAGTTTCCAAATTTTACTAATTAGGCCTATATGTAGGTCTACACTACCACACCCTAATGCTCAAAATAATTAATTGGTTTGAGTAGGACAAATTTAAACAAATTAGTTCAGTCAAATGAACTTTTATGAGTATTTAGCACTTTCTTTTTCTTTTAAGTTCACAGAACTGATATATTTTAAGTAAACTGTTTAAATTGTTTTGAGTTTTTTTTTAAAACTTATTTCTTTTCATTTAGACAAACGTTTAACTGAAACTGGGTTGGGATTTCTATTTCCCAGCATGCTTTGCCTATGGCACTCGAAAGGGAGAGTAAATGCTAAAATTAAGTGTTACATAATGTTTTTGGTGCAAGATTAATGTTAAAGGGTTAGTTCACCCAAAAATGAATATTTCTGTCATTAATTACTAGCCCTTATGTTGTTCCACACCCGTAAGACCTTCGTTCATCTTCAGAAAACAAATTAAGATATTTTTGATGAAATCCGATGGCTCAGTGAGGCTTCCATTGCCAGCAAGATAATTAACACAGATGCCCAGAAAGCTACTAAAGACGTATTTCAAACAGTTGTGATTACAGTGGTTCAACCTTAATGTTATGAAGCGACGAGAATACTTTTTGTGTGCCAAAAAAAAATATTGCGACTTTATTCCAAAGTATCTAGTGATGGGCGATTTCAAAACTGCTTCATGAAGCTTCGGAGCTTTACGAATCTTTTGTTTCGAATCAGTGGTTCAGAGCGTGTATCAAACTGCCAAAGTCACGCCCCCCAGTGGTGAACCACTGAAATTTCGAAAGACTTATGATGTAAAGAAGCCTCGTTTACTGAAAACACGTGACTTTGGCAGTTTGATACACGCTCCCAACCACTGATTCGAAACAAAAGATTTGTAAAGCTTCAAAGCTTCATGAATATATATATATATATATATATACACACATTTTAATATATGGGCGTTTATATTATATTATATTCAGTGTTGTGTGTAATTAATTACTAAGTAATCTAATTACTTTTCCCTTGAAAAAGTAAGAGATTACTCTTAATTTTTTCTGTAATTTAATTACAGTTACTTCTGATGTAATTGCATTAAATACTGTGTAGACTATAGAACAATTCTATATAAAACAATAGTGAATAACATAAATTTTTATGTTAAAATGTATGTTTTTAATGTAACCTTCTCCCTTTATACACTTTAGTCAGTTCAAGAACAAAATATGAAATTGTAAATTGTTTATTTGAAAGAATTAAAAGAGCAGTTTCATGTCTTTCATGTCATCTTTATATTATTCAACAGGTCGAGGTTGAAATGGGATTTAGAAAGTAATTAGTAATAAGTAATCCAGTAATTTTTAGAGAGAGTAATTTGTACAGTAATCTAATTACAGTGTTGAAGATGTAATTAGTAGCTAGTAATTGATCACTTTTTTAGAGTAACTTACACAACAATGTTATGAATATGTAAAATTTGATTACCTTTTATTTTTCAGTTCCAAACTAAATTATATATATAATGAATATAAAATATATATATATATAAATCATTATATGTGTATGTTCTTATATATAACCTTTTAAATAAAAAAGTGAAAGTTTTAAAGTTTTAAAAAGTGAAAGTTTTTTCACTAAAGTGAAAATTATTATATTTATTAAAAAGTTAACATCAAATCTCAAGGACTTTTCAAGTTATAAACTTGGGTCATAAGGGTTTTGTGCAACACACACAAAAAAAAACGGTCTAAGACAGTGTTTGAGTAGAAAACTATTAAAGGGTTGTCTGTCAGGCTTAATTGCTCATTGTATAGGCCAAAATATTTACATGAAAAGAGAAGAGAGATGGACATATAATAGAAAGATCAGAGGGCAGTAAATTATAATGCCTGAGCGGTTCGAAGCATATCGTTTAGAGCTGGCTTTTAACACCAAGATGTCACGTCAGGCTTAAGATCACAAACTCTTTAAGATCATCAATAAAAGCAGCAGCTTGACCTCTATTTGCATAACAGTGACATTTTTGTTTGTGTTCCAGAGCCTTTGTTTGCGTGAGTGTGTGCGTGTATCAGGTTATTGGGGTGTCAGTGTACCATCAGGACAGCCTTGGGGCAACTGGGGGCCTGTGGGGACATGTTCTCCACCTCTGACAACTTTGCAGTTCATAAACTCCTGTCAACCCTGTCATCCAATTCACACTTGAGTGCACCATCCACGCCCATTTGGAGATCAGCGCTGAAATCTAACGGGTCTAACAAGAGAAAGCCACCAATGATAAATGACAAACCGCTAGTGACAAGCATCTATTTGACACGACCAGAAGCTCAATACGATACTGAATGTTCCAGGAGCAATTAAAAACAAATCGATGTCATTCTATTTCAACCCCCATACCTGTTTGTTTGTCATTCCTAGG
Organism: Ctenopharyngodon idella; assembly: GCF_019924925.1. NCBI lineage: Eukaryota > Metazoa > Chordata > Actinopteri > Cypriniformes > Xenocyprididae > Ctenopharyngodon > Ctenopharyngodon idella. Next base: position 18,275,955 of record NC_067240.1, on the reverse strand, counting down.
TCTTTAAAAAAAAACGTTCAAGCCACTCCTCTTGTAAATGACTGGGCTTTTATGGAAATACTTCATACATGCATGCAAAACACACCTCCTATCTTTTAAAGTCCCCCTGAAATCAAAATTATTATTTTTTTTAGCTTTTAGTATGAATATGTTAGCCTTAAGGTTATGAATAAGCTGGTGTGTTCCAAAACAATGACAAAATTTGCATTTAGGAGATAAAAGCATTCAAAACTTAGTCTCTCACTTCCGCTAAAATGGATCACAGATTTTCATGACATCACCGCGCACTTCAGCTTTTATCAAATCTTCTATCCAGTCAAATGCTCTCTAGAATCTGAAGTCCCGCCCCTCCTACACTATAAACAGACGAATCTGTGGCTAAAATCGGTCATTAACACATTTACTAGTTTCTATATGGTGAATGGCACATGCGCTATAGACCTTATGTAGCCCCGCCCCTTTTCAGCGCTGCGCTCGTTGTCTTTTGACTTCCGGCTTGTATTTCCACAGCGATCTTATGTATTTATGAAAGAACTGCTCATTTTAAAATCTTCCCGGTCTACTGACATTTGTTAAGACATCTGCTTTAAACATAACAATGCTCATGATAACTTTCATTAACTCTACAACAGGTAAATCCACTTCACCAGCTAATTATTCTTCAACAGCGATGCCTTGGAAATATACAGAGCTACCGCAAAAACGGAAGTTCAAAGACAGTATTCTAAAGATGGCGGCCCGCTTGTTTCTCTGGTAAATAAGGTCTATATAGAGGATAGGGAACAATTCAAACAGTGTAAATATGCTTTCCACTGATCCAAATGACACGATAAGATTCCATCAACAAACAATCTGTCTGTCCACACCAGACGCGACGCGACTATGAGACGCAATAAAGTCAATCAAAAACCACAGCCAATCAGAAGAGCGCGTGGGCGGGCTCTCTCGTGCAACGAAATGGATTCATGAATATTACACCATTTTAACATGATTAAAAATACATACTGAGCTACTAAAACAATCTTTGTCATAGAATACACTTGTCTGTTCACAATGAGTTGACAGTTTGAACGTTCTTGTTTCCTTTTATTTATTTTGAAGATCTGAGGTGAATTGTTCATTGTTGCTTTCAGTACGGCTTTAAAAGACACACAAAATGATATTCAAACTCACATTAGACGCTTTTAACAATAAGCACATAAACAGTACTTGAGATTATCATTGCCATACTTTGTGTTGTTGTTCCGCGACGTCGCAGAAAAATAGAAACCCTTTCTAAAATAGAATCATCGCCGTCGCGGCTAGTTAGGATAAAAAAACTCCAATGGGCTATATGCACGGTTACTTCCTGGTTGTCGTTAAGCCAGCTCGGGCATTTCCGGTGAACCGTTAGCTGTTCATTCTGTAGTCGCTGTACATCGACACAAAACCATCAATGGTTGACTTAATAATGTTGTATTCATATTTTAATGCACTTATCACATTTACCTAATTTTCCAGTAAACCAGTTTTATTGATTGCAATAAAGACGAAGCTATTGGGACCGTTTAAAAAGTCCCCCCCCCCCCCCCCCCCCCCCCCCCCAGCACTTCAAATGTTATTTTTAATGTGATGACCACAAACATTATTTGTTCATCCTTCTGAGATTGTCCCCATTGTAAAACCGAACGTTTGATAGAAAACACTTATTTAAAAATAAAAAAGACCATAATTACCACTTTAACCAGCAGGTGGCGGCAAAGTAGCATTTATTTGCGCATATATCAGCCATTTCCTCTACTCGTTTTTCACTTCGTTTTTGACTAAATATTAAACATTATAGGTTTAAAAATACATTTTGTCAATGTGAAGTATGAAATACTCAAAAAATCTTAAGAAAAACAATAACTTTTCTTGTGATTCATGACAGAAAGCGAGCACCGCACTTTCCCTTTGTAATCACAGCAGCTGTCAGTCAGTGCAGCGCAAGATCAATGATTTCAGCACACTTGTAAAAACGCACATTTTATTCAATTAATCTAAACTAAAGTGCACAATAAATATTTAATTAATTTTTGAAGCTTTTTTTCACATAGAAGTGTGAAAACTGATGGTCGAATTGAATTTAGCCGAGGAGGAACAATGAGGTATGTCTTTATTTATTTATTTTTTATGCCGTCTTACGTTTGAATAACTAAATTAATGCAATGCCTGACTATTTAAGTGACTATATTCTGATTATAAACTAAGTATTACACTACTGATGCTCAACACACCAGCAAATGACATCTCACCGGAAGTTTTCGAGCTGGCTTATATTAATGCGGAAGTTCTAAAGAACGCTCCGTGCATATAGCCCATTAACATGGAAAAGATACCTTCTATCGCGTGTAGTTAAGACACGGTGTTAGTGTCACGTGAACCGCCGCAGCGCGAGCACAATCTGCTCCGGTCCAGAGACACGATAGCACGGAGCGAATCATATGTGCAAGTCGGCGCAGACCAAAAAAACGTATTGGACCTATTTGAATTCTGCACATAATGCTATATTTTAAAGTGATATAGAAGATATAGGAGGAGAAACGGTTAGAAATTAGAAGGAAACCAAAGCTTTACGAGCTCAGCGGCTCTGGCCGAGCTGTGATATAAGTGAAACGCTGTTGGCTATTTTAAAAAAGGGGCGGGGCTGTTCGATATGTCTTTCTGTTTTCAGTTGAAATTACGTTAACACATTGAACAATGCTGCGCATTCCAAGACACTTCAATGGGCCTTTAAATATTAAACGGTATGATTTCAAAGCCATAGTGAGTTTATGGTTTTGGATGTTAGGCAAATGGCGCACAGCCAGATGTGTTAGTGGTGCCTGTGAACGACAGACGGGTGGAGAAAGTGATGCCCTGATTTATCACACATCAGCTCGGGTCTGTAGCCACAGGCTTTAACAGAAGACCCCAGTCCTCCAATATAAGAATCTAGGAGGGGAAAAACAGTGTTAACGGATGTAAATGCATGTCTGGGATCCAGTTTAGCAGTAACTCCAGGTTCTGACACACGTCCTTGTGTACTTTATGACTTGATGAAATGAAAATATGGAAATGAGTAGCTGCACAAAGACCAACGTTTGCATGTCCACCTGCACAGACTTGTAAAGATCTCAGTAAGGAATCATTTGGACTCTTACTTGGAATAATACGAGTCTCGTCTCCGGCCTTCCCCACCAAATATTCCAGTGTCACATTTCATAGACCGTTAGGAGATCTGAATTATAATCCTTACGGAGACGATAAGAAACTCTTCTTTGCGCTTCGACGATGTGATTTTGCATAATTCTTCTTTTGTGCTTGACTTTAGTGATTGCGGTGTTTGGGTGCGAACATTTATTGATATACCGAAACAAATCTGTTTACACACAGTAAACCTAATCCTCTGGCCAGACGATGACAAGCCAGGATTCATGAGGACTGTCGCCGAAAGCGTCTGAAGGTGTGAGAGTTTGTTTTTTTTAACCAGGTTTCTCTCAGGCGTCCTGAGGGAAACCCGTGGGACTGGTGCTGTTCTATAGGGGTAGAGACCTGGGTTATAGGGGTCCGACAAGCAATCAACGAAAATTAGGCATGCCGGGGCAGGACATGCGCCACAGTCAGAGGTTTCTTCATATCTAATGTTATCTAGGACTGATGTTCAATTCAGCACCTTACACAATCATGTGCTTTAAGAATAAGCGCTTTTCATAGTTTCGCTTGCACATTTCCACAGCTTTAGAAGGACATTTTTCATTTTATGTCTTTTTTTTACACTTAGAAAATAGTGTAAAAAAAATATGAGGCACTGCTTAGGTTTTACTTTTTTGGTTTATTTTTTAAATCATGTAGCTTTGGTATTTTATGAGCTTTTGCTATGATATTACACATGTTATATTTTAAAATATTTTTTATGAATGTTTATGGTGTATAAAAATGTGTGTAACATGAAATCAAGCAATGTACATTTCTAATGTAATGATAATGATTGTATCTTAAATAAATAAATAAATAACCACATGGAATTTGTTTTATGTCTCCAAAAAATATTTTTTTCCGTAATGCTTTACTTGTGAAATAAAACAAATTAGATGCTATTCACTCTTTATATAAAACATTTATATATTTGTTTTACATTTTTTACTCATTTGAGTTAATTATTGAGTTGATTATTTCTTTATTGATTCATTTATTTGTGAACCTGGACCACAAAACCAGTTCATAAAGGTCAGTTTTTTGAAATTGAGATTTATACACCTGAAAGCTGAAATAAATAAGCTTTCCATTGATGCATGGATTGTTATGATAGGACAATATTTGGTCGAGATACAAATATTTGAAAATCTGGAATCTGAGGGTGCAAAAAAATCTGAAATGAAGTACTTAGCAATGCATATCCACTCACAAAATAAATTTTTGATATATTTTCAGTAGGAAATTCACAAGATATCTTCACAGAACATGATCTTTAATGATTTTTGGCATAAAAGAAAAATCAATAATTTTGACCCATACAATGTATTGTTGGCTACTGCTACAAATATACCTGTGCGACTTATGACTGGTTTTGTGGTCCAGGGTCACGTTTTTGTATTGTGTTCATTTGTACTGACACATTGTTGCTTTTAAAATAATTGAATGTATTTTTCTTTGGCAGGGATTCAGTAAAGCCAGACGGAAAATTAAGATCATCATCATCATCATTCTCCATTCCTGACTTTATTCCAGCACCAATTTTCCCTCCATATTTACATGCAAATTTCCACTGTAATTATTGTAAAAGAGAATCTGGAATACAAGCCATGTCAGATGAAGATTTATATCTGTGAGAACTGATGTTCTTTATGCTAAATCAAACACACACACACACACACACACACACAGAGAGAGAGAGAGACAGGTATCATCATTATGAGGACAATCCGTAGACGTAATGTTTTTTTTATACTGTACAAACTGAATATTATATCCCCCTACACTAACCTGACTGAATTTTTTCTATATTTCTGCATTTTTACATTTTCAAAAAACATCACTTAGTATGGTTAATGATCTTTTTCTTATAGGGACCAAAAAAAATGTCCCCACAAGGTCCAAAATTACTCGTTTTACAATTTTTCATGGGGTCTTTTGGTCCTCACAGCATGTTTACCACATAATTTTGTGGACATTCCATAGGCGTAATGGTTTTTATACTGTACAAACTGTATATTCTGTCCTCCTACACTAACCCTATACTGTATCACAGAAAACTTTCTGCATTGTTTAGTATGTTTTTAAGCCATTTTAATTACAAAGACTCAGGAAATGTCCTCAGAAACGTCCTCATTTACGTTGTAAGACCAGTGTAATGTAATGTAATTTGTGTCCTCATAAATCATATAAACAAGCACACGTACACACACTCTCTCTCTCTCTCTCTCTCTCTCTCACACACACACACACACACACACAGTGTCCTTAGGCAACGCATGCATTGGATTGCTATGACACGTGAAAACCGTCATGGTGAATGTAACAGTTTTGCACAGACATGAGCTGTAACTGAAGTGTGCTCATCAATAAACATGACATTTACCAAGAATTACTGGGAGTTTCTGCTAATTTGCTCAGAATAAGGAACGACAGGCAGTCTGGTGGATGAGACAGAAACCATCTCAGATAATGAATGAGCAATAGAAACCCATAAAGCTCCCTGAATATGTACAGTTCAACCCCACATTCAATCAAAAATACTCAAAACACCTGTTAATATACTTAGACATACTCAGTGACGTAATGCTAAGAATTAAATCTTAATTATTTATTGTAAACGTGTTTTTCTTACATTTAAATTAAGCTAAAAGAGTGATTATTCATTTTTTATTATTCTACTTAATTATACATTATCATTCAAATAAGGTCAGTATGATTTTTTGAAAGACATTAATACTTTCATTTAACAAGGATGCATTAAATTGATTTTGAGCTTTCTGTTCATCAAAGAATTCTGAAAAAAAAAAAAATGTTCTGGAAAAAAAAGCACAACTGTTTTTAACATTTATAATGATAAGAAATGTTTCAACACCAGATCCGCATATTAGAATGATTTCTGAAGGATCATGTGACACTGAAGACTGGAGTAACGATGCTGAAAATTCAGCTTTGACATCACAGGAATAAATCACATTAAAACAGAAAACAGCTATTTTAAATAGTAAAATAAATGCAGCCTTGATGAGACACTTTCAAAAGCATGCAGGACACTATAGTTCATGTAAGTGAGGATAGCAAAATAAACAGTGACATTATACCCAAAAATTCTTCATACAGTGGACTACCAGTAAAATTGATAAAAATTTAGGACCAAAAATTATTCAGACACTTTGACCTGACCATGTTTTGCTTAAGTAACATAATTAAGATTTTTTTTTTTTCTGACACGGTTTTACTCTGAAATCTTGTCATATTTTATTACCATTTTAATAAAAAAACACTTCAATCTACTATGTTTGTATGATTTTTAATTTGTAAAACAACTGAATTCCACATAGGGGTGTAACGATACCTTCACGTCACAATTCGATACATATCACAATACTGAACTCACGATACGATATTATTGCGAAAATGTACTGTTGATTAAAATGCCACTTTTTACTGGTAACATAAGACATTTGGCATCATCAGGACCCACAAATATTCCACCGTTGCATTATTATACATTATATTCAACATTATATATAGTAGTTTAATGTAGTACTGATACTGAAACTCTGTTTCCTTTTAATTTTGGGTGAACTATACACATATTGTCACTATCCACGATACATATTGTTGCATTTTTGTATTGCGATATATTGTGACACAATATATTGTTACACCCCTATTAGTTTTAAAATAGATATCTTCTCTTACTGTGCATCTTTGCCTAATTTATTTTGATAACTCCTTCTAGTTGTATGCTAGTATATAAAACACTTGTTGCTTGAGTAGATTTTCCTTCATTCACTCTTCCAGCTGCAGAATGTTTCTTACACTGACCATGAACATCTCCTCAGGAACATCTGCTCAGATGGATACAACAGGTTTTCTCCACACCTGCACTTGATGGGGCCATAGGGCGTCTTTAATCAAGTTGTTTCAATCTATCTCCCCATCGGGCCTTGTGTTTATAAACAACAGTGGCCCATTGATGTGGCATGTGTCAGTAAACAGTAGGCACACTTACAACGTCGTTGGACAAGAGACAGCTCTTCGGATCTCAATAGAATAGCCACCTCAACAAAGCCAGATAGCATTGAAACTATTGTGTGTGTGAATGGAGATGAAGGAACGTGTGTATGAAGGTAGGGCGAGGTCTCTAGGGTCTGCAGATATGTGTGTGTGTGTGTGTGTGTGTGTGTGTGTGAGTGTGTGTGTGAGCGGCACATGCCAGGTTTATCAGTGTATCTGTGATGTTCTGGTGATCACGAGGTCTCTGTTGTCATGCACAGACGCCAAGACTGAGATCTTAACGTTACTTTAAATGGATTTAAATGAGTGTGGCGGCACAATTTCACTAACAGAGAGATCTTTCAAGTTAACTACAGTCAATAGCATAATATTTCTATGAAATTTGACTAATTCCATCAAGTATGTCAGAATACTAAAAGCATTTAAAGTAAAACCCTATATATCCCTCTGCAAATGCAGTGTTGTTTCTGATTAAACATATCAATGACATTTTTATTGGTTAATTGAACTATATGCAGCATAAACACAGTATTTTTTACAGTATCACATATATTAAGCCACAGGCAATCTGATGTAGATCAGCGCAGGAGACAGCAGCTGAGGCACCTGGCTATAAACACACGGCACACTCTCTGTGTTGTTAGATTCAATCGATTAGATCAAAGAGGCACAACTAAATGTAGAGTCAATTTGTTGTGAGGAGACAGTGAATCATGTGTTTTGACAATAAACACCTGAGGAATTGAGGGCTGGAGGGAGGGACTCTGGATGTTACAGGCAGAAATGATTGGCATATCTCTATATCAGTGTGTTGTCATGCGCTGCCACAGGGCCATAAATCTTGACCATTTACACTGGTAAAATAGGGTATTCGCTAAGCATCATTATAGCTCATTATTAGATTATTGCTTAGCACAGTGGAATAGGCCTATATACTATTAAAATGTAATAAAACTCCTAACTAGACTTTTGTCTGTATGTAGAAACACAATAATGCTTCAAAATGATTTTTTTCAACATACATTTTAATACAAGTTTATAAAAACCATATCAGACTCTAATATGGGGTGAATGAAGATTTCATAATATACATATATATATATATATAAATATATATATACACTGTAAAACCTGACAAGTTCAGAGTACTCAAAATTACCTCAAACAATTTAAGTAAAGCAACTCAAATCTTTAAATTAAAGAATAATTATAAATAACAATTAAGTCAAACTGAAATTTTTTAATTTTAGTTTTATTTAATGTTTAAGTCCACTGTACTTAAAACTATTGTTTACCATACGTAATGTTTCTTATTTTTCAACTATTTTGATGCAGTGGTTGTAAAACCCAATAAGTTCAGAATATTCAAAACATTTAAGAAAACAACTCAAGGATTATTTTATACTACATAAATACAGTAATTACAATTCAATTGAAATATTGAATAAACTAACATCTAATCATTACAGTTAAGTGTTAGTTAGCACCAGCATGTGCTAATGTAACCATCAAAGAGACTATCACTATTTACTTGCATGAACTGTTAATTAACATGCAGTATATATAACCTTGATGGATCCCAGCTCATTCTCGATCACGATGGTAACCCCTTCAACATCACAGAAACACCTTTAAATACCAAAATAACAGAACATTAAACAATAACACATCTTCCCCTGTATTAATTTAGTGAAAAAACACAAAATAACACTCAATTTCAACATTCATTCTCCTTTACAGAGTGTGACGCAAAGCATGCTGGGAACTTGAAATCTGCTACAACTCAGTTTAATGTTAAATGGAGTCTTCTGATAACGTCGGTTACATCGGCAACAACCTGACATAGATGACGTGACTTTATATCGCTCAGTAAACTTAAAAATAATAATTTAAGTATAAGGGTTTACTCAAAAATGTTGAGCTCATAAAACTAAACTCCTCGTTCAGAAAATGTAATTGTTTTAAGTTGCATCAATGATATAACAGACTTTAATTGCAGCGTATTCAATCTTTATAAGTTAGTAGTACTGTTTGGGTTTACAGTGTATATATATATATATATATATATACTGTATATACAGTCAAACCAAATTTTATTCAGACACCTTGACACATTTCATTCATTCAGTTAATTCACTATAGTTAAAAAAAATGGTAATAAAATATGACAAGATCTCAGAGTTAAACTGTGTCAGAAAAAAATAATCTTAATTATGTCAGATAACACTTAAGCAAAACATGGTCAGGTCAAAGTGTCTGAATAATTTTTGGTTCCAGATTTTTATCAATTTCACTGGTAGTCCACTGTATGAAGAATTTTTGGGTGTAATATGTCACAGTTTACTTTATTTTGCTATCCTCACTTACATAAATGAACTATAGTGTCCTGCACCCACTAGTAAAAATATATCAAAATATCAAAAATGTCTGAATAATTTTTGGTTTGACTGTATATATATATATATATATATATATATATATATATAGTAAAAGTAAAAAAAATAGTAAAAATGCTTCAATGCATTTTTCTAATTTAATGGGTTATTTTAATCATAAACTGTATTATCAGCATTACAGAAATAAACATATGACAGAAATATTAAAAAGAAATATTGACATGGATTTGAATGTTGGGTTGTTTCAGCCCATGTTTTGGTCAAATATGGACAAACCCAACCGCTGGTTTAAATTTTTACATGTAATTTTTAAACCCAACTGTTGGGTTTGTCCATATTTGACCCAAACACTGGTGATGGAAGCAAGAATATCTGAGCCCTTTTTGTACAAATATAATTGGGCATTTTTTATCTTTCCATATATTTAAGTACCTGTTTATTTTATTTTATTTTATTGAGATACTAGTAAGAATGCTTCTATTTGGCATTTTTAACATATTCCTCCAGTTTCACAGACAAGGCTTAAGTCTAGTCCCAGACTAAAATGTATGTTTTAACTGAAAGCAACTTATACTGATATATCTTAAAATATGTCAGTGCCATTGTTTTGTCTCAAGATGCACACCAGTAATGATTCTTCTAGGGCACGTTTATAAAAGTTACTTAAATGCTAATTGAACTAAGTACTAATCCTGGCTTAATCTAAGCCCTGTCTGTGAAACCGGGCCATTGTGATTTTTATTAAATTGTATTATCAGCATCAGTCAAGTTAATAACTAGAAATAGAAATATTAACATGAATTTTAGAATGTGTTGCAAAAGCAAGAACATCTGACTTTTTTCACAAACCTCCCTATTCACATGCTACAAATTTACTTATTTGATTAGTGACAGTGCAGAATCATGCGTCTCTTCACTATACATTCTTTTAACTCTTAAAACACTGTTTATTTCAAGGTTTAAATGAGATTTTTTAAGTCCCAGATTTTCACTGTGGTCAGAGACTTTTAACCCCTCTGTATTGTGTAAGGGTGTTAGGAGGGAACAGGTTTAGGGAACTGAAAGGTGAAACCCTGCTGAAACCAGCAGTGAACAGCTGACTCATTTCTCTCTAATCTAAAGGAATGATCTTCCTATTTTACATCAGTGTTATATTTTCCACCTTACCCATAAATTCCTTATCCAAATGAGCCAGTGGAAGCAGAGCACACGGCAGTTTGCCTGTGTTTGGTATGAGGGAGCGGGGCTGAAAAGCGATTCCCACGACAGTAATTAGTCAGCAGAAAACCTCAGCATTTCTGTGCTTATTTGACTTCTTTCATGGCCACTGAGGACACTTATGTTAACCAACTGGTCCAAATTATCGGCTTGTTGAATCTGTCTTCAATTTACTATTCAAATTTGCTTTCATTTTGTCTGCAATCCCAAGTCTTGACATGCAATAAAAAATAACCACCAAGCAGCGTGTCACATACTCTATATGATCTGTATTCTGCTTTTTAGTGAATGCCAGTCTTTAGATTCACTCCCTGAGGGAATAAACAAGTTGGGTGTATTGCACGATATAACGTATAATATACTGTCACACCACCCCTATCAGTCCCATTCAAATCAATCTATTCCTGATGAAGTCATGCTAACCTATTGGCAGTACAGATTTAGTTCAATAAGCACTTATAGCATAATGTTGTTACTGTAACCCCTCCTCGAACCGCCCGCTCTAAGTAGGACTCGAACCCAGGGCCGCTGGCATGGGAGTCGGGCTCTTTAACAAGGAGACTAAAGACCACAGTCTTTAGCGTCAGTCGCTTAGAGCACCAACGTCTGTTACATTACCACAAAAATAAATTTTTTCACATGTCTCTCCTTTTCTTAAAAGGAGATGAAACACTAATGGAAGTGAATGGGGACAATCTGTAAACATTAAAATATTCGCAGTTTCAATAATACAGCCACAAGATGTAATCAATATGTGTGATAATGTGATTTAAGTACGGAGATTACATTTATTAACCTTTTCTATGTAAAGTTATATCCATTTTTAACCTTGTTGCGATGACAACATAATGCAAAATCCTAAAACAATTGTTAACATGATGACTTAACAGTTTTACAGCTCAAATAATACACAAGTTTTAACAGAAAAATCATTTATGTGCTTTTATAAAATTCATGTTTCTACTTTGAATCATCCTAAAATTGCCTCCATTTACTTCCATTGTAAGTGCCTCACTGTAACCATAGTGGAAATTTATTTTTGTGTTAATCAACATTATGCCACAAATGCTGCTGGTCAAGCTTAAAGGGATAGTTCACCCAAAAATGAAAATTATCCCATGATTTACTCACCCTCAAGACATCGTAGGTGTATATGACTATCTTCTTTTAGACGAACACAATGGAAGTTATATTAAAATATCCTGGCTCTTCCGAGCTTTATAAAGTGAATGGTGCTCAAGATTTTGAAGCCAAAAAAAGTGCATCCATCCATCTTAAAAATAATCCATATGGCTCCAGGGGGTTAAAAAAAGACCTTCTGAAGTGAAGCAATGGGATTTAAAAAACTTTCAAACTTTATAAACTATAATAACTAGCTTCCAGCAGATGGCTGCATCGATTTACGCCAAAAGAATGACCTCTGATTCGACGTAAGATGTAGGAGTAGTGCAAGCTTAGACGCCTCTCGCAGTTCAAACAAATAGAGCTGGGTAACAAACTCAAGCTCCTCTTCTCTTGTATTGAAATCCTCCAACATTTCTCTTTAAAATTTCTCGTTTTAGACTTCTAATTTGTGACCGGTGTTTTGTTTTGCTCTATCGTCTGTGCTTCCGTGTCCATAATTATGTCATGTGTCAGGTCAGAGGTTACTCTTTCGCCATAAGTCGATTTGCGTATGCCGGAAGCTTAAATATGGATATTTTTCTTACAAAAATCCCATCGCTTTGCTTCAGAAGGCCTTTATTAACCCCCTGTAGCCATATGGATTATTTTTATGATGGATGGATGCAGTTTTTTAGGCTTCAAAATCTCTCGCCCCCTTCACTACCATTGTAAAGCTTGGAAGAGCCAGGATATTTTTTTAATACAACTCCAATTGTGTTCATCTGAAAGAAGATAGTCATATATACCAAGGATTGAGAGTGAGTAAATCATGGGATAATTTTCATTTTTGGGTGAACTATCCCTTTAACTTGTACTGAACCTAGAATATTCTTTTAGGATATTACCAGATATGTTTGTAAAGAAATGAATACTCTGTATAATAGAATGTTAGATTACAGCTCGGCTGATTCCAACGAAGATCTTTCGAGGAATATTGTCTTTCATCCAAGTAGCTGTTTTTGCAACCAAAGATTTTGAGACCCTGAGGAACAAGTTTTGTTTCATACAACTTTTTTTGTCCCTCTGGCTGTCAAACCAGTCTTTTCCTCTCGATTAGGGTTTGTTGTTTAACGGTTCCTTTAGCTGTATTCCCCCTCACCTTTCTTTTACTTTGGGTCAGTGGCTGTAATGACAGGCTGCAGGTAGTTTTGGCAGCTAAGGTGACAATCACATGTTGGCTTGAAGTGTTCTTGCCTTTTCACGCTTTAGGCATTTGTGTTTATTGTCCCTTTCGCAGTCTTTTCTCTTGCCTGACCTCCTCTTTAGTGTGGATCAGATTGAATGGACTTAAGTCAGCCAAAAGCACTGATAATTACAACTTGCTCTCTTGCTGCTAATGATGGCTGTTTCTTCTCGTGTTTAAGGCGTGTTGTTTAACGGTTCCTATAGTGATCTCCCGCCCCACGTCCTTTATGTGGGATGGATCACTAACTCTATTGGCAGATAGCAGGTAGATCTTACTTTAACTGAGCTTAAGTGTTGATGTTCACATCTTGATAAGCACTGAATGACGAATTTGACTGAAATACGGGTGAAAGTTTTGTGATGCATTGCATTCATCAAATTTATTCTTTTTTTTTTTTCATTTCATGGTTTTTTCATTTCAAGTTGTTTTAAATGAGCTTTATAAATGACTTGTTTCTTGCTTCAGTCTTTAATTTATAGTGGAAAATTTTCAGTTTAGTGTTATGTAGCCACAATAAAGGGATAGTTCACCCAAAAATGAAAATTCTGTCATCATTTACTCCCCTTCACGTTATTCCAAACCTGTATGAATTTCTTTGTTCTGCTGTACACAAAAGAAGATATTTGGAAGAATGTTTGTAACCAAGCAGATCCCCCATTGACTATCATAGTATTTTTTCCCCTTACCAGGTAGTTAATGGGGGGCGAGATCTGCTTGGTTACAAACATTCTTCCAAAAATCTTCCTTTGTGTTCAGCGGAACAAAGACATATACAGGTTTAGAACTACTTGAGGGGGAGTAAATGATGACAGAATTTTCATTTTTGGGTGAACTATCCCTTTAAAGGAACAGTGCACACAAAACAATCATCCTTCTGTTGTTATAAGCCTGTATGACTTTGTTCTGTGAAACAGAATATATTTAATCTGTTTTTGTCCATACAATGAAAGTCAGTGGGTCCCAAAATAACAACACTGACTGAACCTCCCATTGGCTTTTGTTGTATGAAGATATTTTTCAAAATATCTTCTTTTGTGTTCAGCAAAAGAAAGAAAGTCCAGATTTAGAAAGACACGAGTGTGAGTAAATGATGGCTTTTAATGGTTTTTAATGTCAAGTATTATTTAATAACATTTATTAATATTTTGAATTAGCTTTTCTTTTTTTATATGTTCAGTTTTCATTTTAATTTTAGTTTAAGTTTTAGAATTTTGTTGTGTGCTTTTGTCATTTTTATTAGGTTTTGTTGCTTTTTAGTATTTATTTTTATTCAGTTTTAGTAACATTAGTACTTCAACTTACACTTATTTCATTTCAGTAAATAGAAATCCAAGGCAAGATTTCTATTTTTACCTTAATTTTACGATTTTAAAGTATATATATATTTTATTTCAGTAACAGCACTATTTGGGTGATCTATCCCTTTGCCCATAAATATAATAGCAATAAGGACGGTAGCAAATTGCATGTTTGAATATGCATGTTGTTTATTTTGGCAAATACAATATATATTACAATCACAAAGTACATAAAGTAAACAATACAAATAGAAAATATTGAACAATGGACAAATTCATATTCATGCCAAAAGTCAGTGCATTTATGTATGTTCCAAGCTTCACTTTTACAGAATTGAAATGTTTTGCAAAAACAAAACAAAAACCACAACACAAAAAAAACGGGACTGGGAGCAGTAGCCCAGGGCGATTACTGTTGTCTTTCAGCTGCAACATGAATTAGATGATGTCAGCAAGTGAGTCTGAGAAGCGCGTGTGAGAGCGTTCACACAACTGTCTGATAGAGGGAATCTCCTCTGCATCCACTCGGACCTGCTGAATCAGGCACTGCGGTGGGAACTTGGCCTGTGATGCAGGCCGACCGCTCCCTCAAGTGCCTGCGGCCACAGTTCATACCTGATGGTGCTATATCCAGTGCTACACCTCTGTTCCCTCCTGTGGATACAGCAAGTCAGAGGAGCCCAGCACTGGATAGAGCTGGCTGGTGTACTGGTTGAGCATAGAGTCACTATAGCTGTCTGTGTATGGAGCGGGCGAAGTGGAGATGTTGGATGCGACAGGGGGAGGGATGTGGGTTTCCCATTGCGGCACAGTTGCGTTCGGCGAGTACGAGCCATACGCCCCAGTCGGAGAAGATCTTTGGCTCAAAGGCAATGCCAGAGGAGATGGGAGAAGAGCCTCTCTTGAGCCTGAAGCCACATCACCCATTTGACTTAGGAAGCCTTTGAGACAGGGTGTCAGATCTGTGGACACTGGAGAGTTTCCCCTCTCGGAGGAGTCGCTGGGCTCTTTAGGACTTGATAGAGCCGAGTCTGATCCAGAATAACCTTTTCCCTCCTCTTCAGCCAAAGCGTCGGACTTTCTCTTCCTTTTGCGACGGAAGTTGCCATTATCAAACATCTTCTCGCAGTTTGGGTCAAGGGTCCAGTAGTTGCCTTTACCTGTTCAACAGAAATAACTTTGTTATTTTGGCAGTTGAAAAATTAACTAACTAATCTAAAACTCAAGAAGTTACACGAAAAGAAATCTGAGCATGTTCTAACCTGGATCTGTGTCATCTCTGGGCACTTTCATGAAGCAGTCGTTGAGCGAGAGATTATGCCGGATTGAGTTCTGCCAGCTGGCTTTGCTCTTGTTGTAGAAGGGGAAGTTGTCAGCCACATACTGGTAGATCTGGCTAAGAGTGAGACGACGGTTTGGGGCTCCGTGTATTGCCATCGCAATGAGTGCTGAGTAAGAGTACGGAGGCCTCACGAGTTTCATCAGATCTTCTTGGGAAGGCAGGGAGAACCAGCTGATGCCGGTGTCCGAGCCTCCGATTCCACCTGCAGCCATGTACGGCTTCGTCATCCCGTAGTGCTGAGGCCCTCCGCTGAGACAGGGAGCCGGATTGAGCCCAGGTCCGTTGAACCACAGGTAAGGGTTGGAGGTCTGTCCGGCATACTCTCCAAAATCGTAAGCGGACGGCAGGGTTTGCTGTGGACTAGGCACAGGCTGAGTGCTGTAAAAGTTGTCACCGTACAGGCTGAACTCTTGGGACTCCTGCCCCATGCTGTGGAACTGCGGTGAAAGGGCTTGTGGAACAAATGACGTCATGCTTTCCTCCCTTTTTTTTCTGTTTGTTCTGGGAGAAAATACCTTCTTCTGTTCTGCTGCCTCTGTCTAACACAGGTGGATTGGTCAGGTGCATCTCAACCTGACACCTGTCTCACCTGAACTATTTATACAAGTTTTGTAACACCCTCTCTACTCTGATTGGCTGTCACGGTCACACCTCAGCCCTCATTTGTTTGGGGGGTGGTGTGGCACCTCTGAGAAAGGTGGGGGGATAAGCTATATCAGAAAGAGGATAAGATATATCAGAGAGATATCTTAAGTTTCATGAGTGACTAAATTTCAGAGTTAAAATTATCTTATAATTCCTAACTTTCATATCATTATGCACACAACACAAAATACATGTTGAATTTAGATACACTGGAAAAATTCTGGATCAGTTAAAAGTTGCAAAACTGTACAGAACTAATCATATAGCCTAAAAATACTATACTAATTTATAGAAAATATTATAGTGTTTTTGAACCATACTATAGTAAAGTACTTGAATTAATTTGTTGTGGTAATTCTATAGTTGTTGTGGTAATACCCAATACCGTACTAAGTTTTCTACAACTATGGGTATATTATACTACAATGAATACACTACAGTTTACTGTAGTAAAAACTAAAGTATACTACAGTATTTATTACAGTTGATTAGTTCACTATAGTTAATACTACATTATGCTGTAGCATTCATTAGAAAAGTTCTGTAAATACTATAATATATACAGTATACAACAATTTACTATATTTTACTATAGTAAATACTTTAGTATTTTTTTCACGTGGGTATACAAGCAGATTGTGTTTTAATCTGAGGAAATAAATTGATAAATAAATAAACAAACCTTGCCCAATGTGCTGACAAATTTATCTAACTAATTTTATGTTGTACCAATGTGGTTTCTGTGGCATTATAAACATTGATATATTAAAAGACACCATCATGCCGTAGGCTTGGTTAATTTGTTTACATTTTTAGATCACTTGAAGCTGTTGGGGAGGTTAAATGTGTCCCCACCCCCGCCCTTTCACTTGAGATAATGCGAATTCAATTCGAGCCATTTGGGTTTCAAACGTAATTTACATTCTTAAACCGAGCACGCGCGCCACCCATTCCTCCACGCGCAGAGCGATTCCCCTGCCGTCTCGGAGGCGTAGCCTAATCGCGCGCGATTAATTTAAAGTCTGACTTTGTACGGTTTTATTTAACCATCTGATCCACATGTTTAAAATATTTTTTTGAAGTTACTTCAAAACCGCAATGAGTGAGTAAGCCTAACTTACCTTTAATGTGCGCTCATATTTAACGTTAATCGGCCAGTTTTCGCGGGCGAAATCCAGTCATTCCAATATTTTACTCATTTTCAAGTTGGTCACGTGGATTCCCCGAGCTGACCAACAGAAAGCTGCTTGGTTTGAAAGTGACTTCTGTTTTTTATTTTTTTTTTTTATTTTTTTTTTTAAGTGACTTCTGTTAGTGACCTGAATTGCGCTAATGTGCAATATTACCCATATTTTCCTTCTTTAAAGTTTTTATTTAAATTCAACCTGACTGACGAAAGCTTGATAACCGATCACGTCTAAAATATTTAGCATTAACTTTACCTTTAAACTGCAAGTGCAATGTACCCTAACTTAAATCTCTCAAAGCACATTATTTGGAGGAAAAGGAGAATGGCAAATATATATATTTTTTAACATTGGCTGTACGACGTAGCTGAAGTGTAGGCAGTGGTGTAAAGTATTTGAGTACATGTAATTAGTTACTGTACTTAAGTATCTTTTTGGCTACTTGCTTTGTAGTTGTACTGAGTATCAAAGATATTTGCAACTTTTACTCTACATTTTTGAACAAGTAAATGTACTTTTTACTCCAATACATTTGTGATGAGTAATGCAATTACACATTACATTTTGCATGGCACCTAACTTTTTCTGCAGCAGTTTGTTTGTGCTATAAAGAAGCGATTTCAGCATCTAAGTACTTTGAAGGTACTATATCTTGTGCGTTTTGCCTTTACTCACCTAAACTTCAATAAGTCAATAAGACTACGTGAATGTGAGTGCATTAGCAGGTAGTTGCTGAATCACAGGTGTTTGATTTAGGAGATGAGGTCATGACTGCAGCTTAAACCAGCACATCCAGTTCAAGTAGGCTTTGACTATTTAATTTTACTTAACATTATTTTATTTATCCGCTATATTGACGAGACCTTTTTGAAGGATATTGATTTACTTATGGCCTATATGAGCACTTGAGCTTAACTGAGACTTGAGAGTTTGTAGACGTTTAAGAGGCTGTTGTGTCGACCTTGATTTATTGCAATATTGAGGTATTCAGTTTTATTTTGATTTTACAAAACAAACATGATTTCTCATCTTACAAATCAGTTGTTTGTGTTTTCACTGGCATGTCTCTTTGGTGTTGAGCACTAGTGCATCTTTGAGCCTATATTTAGTATGAGTAAAATACTTCAGTACTGTTAAAATCAGATACTTTAAGACTTTTACTCAAGTTGTTTTGGAATTGGTGACTTGTAACTTGTAGTGGAGTCATTTTCACTGTAAGGTATCTGTACTTTTACTCAAGTATGGTTTTCAAGTACTCTTTACACCTCTGAGTGTAGGCTAATCGATTATCTAGAATCCATATAACAAACAAAACAAAAGCACTCATAAATCTGACACAATTTCACGGCAGTCTTTCACGAACAGAGCAGTATTATTAATGTAGCCTGTGGCTTTGACGTTTCATGCCAGTCATGTAACTGAATCCCCTTTTGTACACCGATGGTGTTGTAAACTCGGAGACAGCTTGATAGTCGTGAGATCATTTAGGGGAAACGTTTTCCCTTTAGAAAGTGAATCTGCAAAAAAAAAAAAAAAAAAGATTTCACAGAAATAAGCGACGAAACACGAATCAGTCCCTCAACACGTGGACTATACCGTTCCTTGTAGATTTATAATCTTTATTGTCTTGTCAATATAGGCTACATTTCATATTTCATAATCATACAAATTTAACATAACAAATAGGCCTAAACATTTTAATAGGATATCATGGAAAAATTCAAATAAAGAGACAAGACTGATTAGTTTGAGAAACAATGGTCAAAATAGTGATAAAGTAGGCTACTCTTTTTGTTTATAATATGAACATATTTTCAGTCTTATGCAATGTGCAGCTATGCATTTAAAAACTTTACAATGTTTTACAGACCACAAGAGAGATATTTTTACATACAACTGAGAGATTATGACAGTTATGAATAAAAAAAAAAAAAAAAACATAAAACAAAAAAAGGCAAAAGTAGTTACTGTAAATTAGTCATGTAGAATAAATGTTTAATATCCAGCAGGATAAATCAGAGCACACTGGTTCTGTTGGCTTGATACCCGGTTCTTAGCATCAATAAGAAGGAGTGGCGTGTGTTTGTGCTGGTTGATAATGTCGCCGACCCGCTCAAAAGTCTGCCAAAGACAATCAACAGTGTTACAAACTTTGGTTATTGAGAATGTAGCTATGATTACATACAGACATAAAAAACAACTGTTTGAATACCTCTGAGGATTTCATCCCAGTGCCTAGCATGAAGCCATTTTGGAATCTGCGGATCTGAATATTGTAAACTTTGTCCTGGTACAGGACCACGAGTGTGTAAGGCTGATTAGAGGATCGATTTGAGCTGTCTCGCACAAGGAACGTCCCATCCTAACAGAGGGTACATTTCAACAAATTAACTTTGTTAACCTGATATCAAGAATGACATTATTATTCTGTAATAAGAAAGTAAGAACACAATGCCTCACCCTGTTAACTCTTCTCAGACAGCTCTCTGCCTCACCACGGGTGATCTGACCCAGATACCAAGTTGGATCCATGTCCTATAAATGGAGAAATAATGAAATATTAGGGCTGAAATGTTTGTCTGTTTTCTCTGAATTTATCAATTATGACAATTATGATTTATTAAATCCAAACATTTTCAAAATACCTAGTATTAACATAAGTAAAATTTTAGAACAGGCTGTTACTTAAACTATACACTGTAAAAAAAATAAAATAAAAAAAAAGTTGTAAATAAAGATGAAGTTTTACTAGTAAATACTTTTTCAGTCTTTCCACATCAAAATTTCATGTTAAATTCAGTGTGCCTTTCTTTGTAATTATTTGTGAAATTTACTAGCAATTTATGAGTAAAAATTGTTTTAAAGTAAATCCTACACCACTTTTTTTTCCAGTCTACTAGAAAGTAAACTCCAGTCATTTCAGTAGCACCTCAAAGGAAATACAAAGGCGCCACCTGCTGGTTGGTCTATAGCAAGGCCTTGCTGTAACCATGTCTTGAGGGGGGGTCTGCGCGTGGAGGGGGACCATAACTTTATTGGGTCTTTTTTTTTATTAAAAGGAATTAAATAATTAAAAGATTAAAATGGATTTAAGGGAACAAGGAAAAGAAATAAGGATGGTTAAAGTTCCAGATCTATTGTAGTTATTAACTAATCAATTTAAACTATTTGCAAATAATATTTTTTTTAAAATATATTCACTCTTATTTGTATGTTTGATATGTCAAAAACGCAAAACGTTCCTTGTTTCGTCACATTCAGTTATGAATTACATTTAATCATATATTAATCAAATAATAGTATGTTTTCAATTCAAAATGGCAAAACAGTTTGGCCATTTCTAATTATTGGGGGGGACATTGTCTATGGTGGTTATGGCCCTGGTCGATAGTGGGTGTGATTGTTTGTCAGCAGCTCAAGCATTTCAACGTACTATACCTGCATGCCTCCCATGTCTGTTTGTGGTGGTGGTGGTGCTCTTGCACTTCTCCAGTGATCGTTCATTGCTTTTATTAAAGAAAATAATGTTAGTAGTTATTTTCATCTAATATATAGTAAGATTTATCAAACTAGTGTAATGCGTGCTTACCCTCCTGCAGTTTTGCCGGTAGTGATCGACTGGGGTTAATGCTGTGTGAAATGTGACAGAAAAATAGTCAAATTGAATGGAGTATCTGGACCTTTAACTAATATTTTTGAATATCAGTATTAATTTTGGCAGAATATTCTAGACATGGTTTCAAATCTGACCACCCACAGACAGTGTTCATATTTGAATACACACTTCTCTGTTTGAAAAGACTGTCCGTGGGTTCCTGGCGGTCTCGGTGATGGATTCCTGGCGTGCATTGGAAACGTGTTGGAGCTGGGCCTGGCAGCTGTAAAATCACAGAATATTCAAACACAAATTATTTATTGATGATAAAGCTATCTCTCTTAAGCCCAGAACACACCGAGCCGACGCCAACAAACTACTGGCGACGAAAGCAGACTGGGGGGTTGGCTCACGGCGACAGCGTCTGGGTCCAAAGTTGCCCTGACACACCAAACCGACGCTCGACACCCGACGGCCAAGTAGCATGTCCGTTCTGTGGCTGCGTAAGAAGAAATGCCTTTCCGTACCAGCAGGTGGCAGTGGCTGAACAGCCAATCAGAATGATCAGATGGCCCGACTGACCGACAAGCTCCGACACCGATTCAACATGTCGAATCGGCCGAAAAAAAAGCAGACGAGGACCAACTTCAGCCGACGGTGCAGAGCACCCTGAGAAAACTTAATCGGCTTACGAACAAAAACTGCCCGACGGCCGACCGTCGGCTTGGTGTGTTCCGGGCTTTATCAAAATATGCAAATACGCAAAATAAGACAATTAGGCTACTTACTGTCATCGTGAAACTGTTGAAGAGAAAAAAAAAAAACAGTAAAATTAAGTGAGTGAATTGCTATATTATTATGTGAATCGCACAAACAATTATATTATGTGTGTGTGCGCTTAATGTAATTACCTCGTTTCTTTGGTCAAGATGTCTGTTGGAAAAAGAAATATAGGTTACATTGGCAGCTCTGTGAATAGAATGGTGCAGCAGTAAATTTTTTTCGGTTTTATAAATCTGACCTGTTTTGAGAGTAGCCTGGTGTTACGGAGGAGGCACTTCTGCGCACCCCTGATGGAGGAAGTGAGGGTTTGGGAATTCTCATTGGGTCTCCTGGCAACTCCACTGCAGGGTGTCTGAGAGGAGCAGGAGCACTGCTGTAGGATAAAAAGCATATGACATCAGGAAAAAATGGATGACAAACCTATCATACTTTACTAAAAACAGAGATTTATAGTAATTGACTGCTAATGTGATTTCACCAATTAGAACATCCTTGTTGATCCTAGAACAACTTTCCAATTAACCAATCAGACTTGAGGGATAGGCATTCAGTTATAGGGATAGTTCACCCAAAAATGAAAATTTTGTCATCACTTACTCACCCTCAAGTTTTTCCAAACCTGTATGAGTTTCTTTCTCCTGTTGACAAAAGAAGATATTTCGAAGAATGTTGGTAACCAGACAGTTGACGGCATCCAGTGACTTCCATACTATTTTTTTCCTACTATGGAAGTCAATGGGTGCCGTTAACCGTTTGATTACCAACATTCTTTAAAATATCTAATTTTGTGTTCAACAGAAGAAAGGGGTTAGGTGCTTCTACACCATTCTTAGTCGCCTATCATTTCCCTCTGATTTTAGGGATAATTTATGGGTAGGGTTAGGTTTAGGGGTAGGGATATGGTTATGACTATGTTTTTGATCAGGGATGTTGTTCCAGGATCAACAAAAGATGTTGATCCAGGAACAGTCTTACTTGGCAAAATTGGCACATGCAGTTATTACTATTAAACAAAACTTAAATTAAAGGAAATCACTTTACCTTCTTGGTGGATGGACAGCCTGCAGAAAAAAGAAATTATTAGAGAACCATCACAGAACTATATACACCACAGAGATATTAAATATAAAATTATTATTGTATTTAGTCAAAATGGTACTTTGAAATGGAAAAACTACATTCATATAGTCTTATAGTCTCAAGATAATTTATATTTCAAGCATAGTGGATTAATAATAATAATAATACTTTACCATGTAAAGTGTTATATATATAATTATATATATATATATATGATGCTAAATATACAGTGCCCTCCACAATTATTGGCACCCTTAGTAAATATGAGCAAAGGTAGCTGTGAAAATGAATTTGCATTGTTTATCCTTTTGATCTTTCATTCAAAAAATTCACAAAAATCTAACCTTTCATCGAAGTAAAACAATTGAAAGTGGGGGAAATCACATTATGAAATTAATGTTTTTCCCACATGTTGGCCACAATTATTAGCACCCCTAGAAATTCTTGTGAGCAAAATATCTCTGAAGTATATTCCCATTCATATTTACATTTTTTTAGCACACCAGGGTGATCATGAACATGAAATTGTCCAGCCATGACTTCCTGTTCCACAGGAGTATAAACATGAGGAAACACAAAGGCCAAATTCCCTTAATCATTCATCACAATGAGTAAAACCAAAGAATATAGTTCTGATGTGCAGCAAAAGATTGTTGAGCTTCACAAAATAGAAAGTGGCTGTAAGAAAATAGCTAAAGCATTGAAAATCCTCATTTCCACCATCAGGGCAATAATTAAGAAGTTCCAATCAACTAAAGACAATCTCCAGCATATTCAGTTGTCAGACACGACTGGAACTTCAAACGGGACCGGCTTCTATGGTCAGATGAAACTAAAAAAAAGAGCTTTTTGGCAGCAAACCCACCAGATGGGTTTGGTGCACACATGGATAAAAAGTACCCCATGCCCACAGTTAAATATACTGCTGGATCTTTAATGTTGTGGGCCTATTTTTCTGCTGCAGGTCATGGACATCTTGTTCAGATACATGGTATCATGGATTCTATCAAATACCAACAGATAAAAAATCTAAACCTGACCGCTTCTGCTAGAAATCCAATAATGGGCCGTGGTTGGATCTTCCATCAGGACAATGATCCAAAACAAACATCAAAACCAACACAAAAATGTGTTGCTTCTGCCATGGTCGTCCCAGTCCCCTGACCTGAACCCTAAAAAAATTAGTGGAGTGAACTGAAGAGAAGAAGCACAAACATGGAGCTGGGAATCTGAAGGATCTGGAGAGATTCTGTATGAAGGAATGGTCTCTGATCTCTTGTCAGGTGTTCTCCAAACTCATCAGGCATTATAGGTGAAGACTCAGAGCTGTTATCTTGGCAAAAGGAGGTTGCAAAAAGCATTGCATAAAAGGGTGCCAATAATTGTGGCCAACGTGTTTTGGAGAAATACATTTATTTCATAATGTGATTTTCCCCCCACTTTCAATTCTTTTCCTTCAATAAAAGGTTATAATTTTTTGAATGAAAGATCAAAAGGATAAACAATGCAGATTTATTTTCACAGCCTTTGAGCTGTTGCTCATAATTACCAAGGGTGCCAATAATTGTGGAGGGCACTGTATATTTATTGATTAATAAGGGCTACTTAATAATGATATATGTTAATTGATTCATAAAATATAACACACACAGAAACACACGCTCTATAATAAATACATATATAAATTGTTATATATAAAACCTCAGGGCTTGACATTAACTTTTTGGCTCACCAGCCACTGGCTAGTAGTTTTCCAAAGTTACTAGCCACTTAGCATTTTCACTGGCCACAATTTTGACATCAATACCATGGGGAAAACTGCCATATAGATATTTTAATATTATCTCATAATTTGGCAGCAGGTATATTAGGCTGCTGTCACTTTAAAACCTGACACACGGATCCATGATTATACTGTTACACATGCGTTTTCTTTCTCAACTGTTTACACTCACTTAAAACATAACCAACTGTGTGTA
Source organism: Ctenopharyngodon idella (assembly GCF_019924925.1). NCBI lineage: Eukaryota > Metazoa > Chordata > Actinopteri > Cypriniformes > Xenocyprididae > Ctenopharyngodon > Ctenopharyngodon idella. The sequence goes on along the minus strand of NC_067240.1, from coordinate 18,250,867 downwards.
CATGAATACTCGCCAAGACTGGCATTTTGACATTATCTGCGGGAATGAGTAAAATTATGCGCAATACGTGTAATCCCACGCCGAAATTCAAGCCCTGTAACACCAATGGCATTCATTCGGAGCAAATGAAATGAGTGCGGGAAGGCGGGTTTGTGTCTCAACTCGCTGTCGGAGAGATGAGAGAGCGAGAAAGCGCAGCAGGTATCGTGTATCTATTCTGCAGAAAATGATTATTAAAAGCATTTCAGATAGTTCAGTACCGATATGTATTGAAAAATCTATATTTTTGACAACATTATATTGTACTTAGTTTATTATTTCAGATGCCTTTTTAAAAGACTACCACTAAAAATGTATATATTATGTAAAGTGTATGCGTTACACGCAACTGCTAAAATCCTCCCGCACATGGCAGGTGTTAATGTCAAGCCCTGATAATAACTAAGGCAGATGTTTAGCAGCTTCTATGTGGAGGTAGGACAAATCAAACTTACTCTCTCAAGCGAGCTAGTGCCCCTTCCACCTGTGAAGACACAATACAATAAAGGTTGATAAAGCATACAAACTGTTATTAGAAAATACAAACAGAGTCAAAGACTTCCCTTTAGCCTTAATCTGAACCGCATTATTACTCAGTTATTGTTTGTTAAAAAAGCATTGACCTGCTACAGGTGGAGGTTGGCTTCTTTCCAGAGTTCCTGGCTTTTTACTGCGGTCCACAGCAGGCGCTACAAGAGCACAGGACGGTAGAAACCACATAGAAAAGATGGATAAGTTCAACAACATCACACCCACATTAGCTTTGACTGACAATAATCATACTCTCTTACCTGGGGGTCTTTTTAGGGGCCGCTCTTCTCTCAGATGATGCCCAACCTACAGCATATAATATTGAATATAGAGTTTATTGCAAAGAAGACTCAAAAATGAACATTGGAGACAAAGCAGGACACATATTGTTTGGAAATATAAAGGACTCACACTTGGCCGCTCCACAGGAGGGTGAGAGGGTCCGGGGCCCGGGCGCTCTGGAGGCACAGGTGGTTGGCTTCTGCTCGCTCCACGTGTGCGGTTATTATCTGATAAAACAAGGAATCCCATCATGACATTTTCAAATGACTGAGACAGCAATAGGATGGAAAAGTATCCACTTTTGCGTACCAATATAATCACTGTTTTCCATGGGTTTAGCAGGACAGATCTGGGCCGCGTCTTCTTTAGGCTCAGTTGGAGGAGGCTCATAGCCATTATCACTGTCTGACCCCTCTTCTGGGGACTCATAGTCTCCACCGCTAGCATCCCCATCTTCTGAATTAGGATCCTCGTAGTCATCGTCATCACAGTCCTTAATGAGGAAAGAATTCATGTGTTCTGCCAAACAGATGTGATGCTGATCACTTCAAAACAGTTTAAGACACAAATAAGAGACTTACAAACTCTTCAGAGTCCCACGCTTCATCCTCAAATTGGTCAGCTGAAAATAGTAAGAGCAGGAACTTCTAGACAACATCTTTAAAAGCAAACTTGTAGCATTGAATATATTCTACTTTATATCATACCTGGTGGTTGTGGGAAGCTGGGAACTGGTTGTGATGGCCTGTTAAAAAAACAATAAGGATAATTAGTCGCATACTAACAGTTGATGCACTACATGGTAGTTAAATGATGAATTCATTGCATTTATTCACCCTCATGTGGTTTTTTTCTTCTTCTGTGAAGATTTTATGAAAAATGTCTCAGTGATTTATTTTTTGTTGTTCATATAATGAACATCCCCTTTGACTTTCATTGTAAGCACAAAAAAAGAGTTCCTCAAATAACATTCTTTGAAACATTCTTCTTTTATGTTTCGCAGAAGAAAGAAAATCATACAGGTTTGGAACCACATGAGGGCAAGTAAATGATGACTGAATGTTCATTTTTGGGTGAACTAACCGATTATATGTTCAAGAACTAGATGTGTGGGTTAGTGAGGTTTTTTATATAGAAGTTAATACTTTTATTCAGCAAGAATGCATTAAATTGATCAAAACAATAAAGACATTTATAATGTTATAAAATTATTTCTAAATGCTGTCCTTTTGAACTTTCTATTCATAAAAAAAAAATTTTTTTTTTTTACAAAAATATGAAGCAGCACAACTGTTTTAAACACTGATAATAGTGATAAATGTTTCTTGAGCAGCAAATCTGCATATTATTAGAATGATTTCTGAAGGATCATGTGAAACTGAAGACTGGAGTAATGATGCTGAAAATTCAGCTTTGATCACAGGAACAAATCACATTTTTAAATATATTCAAATAGAAAACAGTTATTCTAGGGTGCGTTTCCCGTACAAAAACAACGTAACTCACTGCTTCACTACAATAGTACGATGCATTGTTGAACAAATCAACTAGCTAGTCATGACTGTTTCCCGATACCGTATTGTCACAAACATGCCACGTTGGTGTCACGCAGGTTTTGGAGTGATTACTTCTTTAAATGAATCCGTTTGAGATCGAATTAATGCTATATTTTTTGCTATAAATTACGGACATGGCATATGAGGACTAATTCTCATTTTTCTCAGTTATTTTCCTTTATTTCCAGATTAAATCATAGGCTCGTTCTTACGTACTAGAGCACGTACGCACATGCACACTCTTTAAAATATCTTGGCAAACTAAAATATGTAAATGACATTTGTATATATTCGGAATAGAAGATATATATTGTACTTAATGTCAGCTTGCTTATTTTGCTCAAGATAATGATTTATTAAGTACAGTACACATCAAGAAACTATGCTTCTAACCACAGCCCGAGAGCTGTCGTTCCACCCACACAAGTTTGCAATGCAGTTTGCGAATGTTCGTTTGAACGATGGCTTCGGAAAACACCAAATCATTGAACTATGTTAGTAACGACAGAACTTGTGATGTTAGTTGGCTAATGATGCTTTTGGGAAATGCACCCCTGAATTATATAATATATATATAAAATAATATAATATATATAATAATATTTCACAATATCACAGTTTCCACTGTGTTTTTGATCAAATAATTGCAGCCTTGGTGAGCATAATACTTCTTTCAAAAATATTACCAACCCCAAACTTTGAACGGAGATGTATATTATATCTCAGTTATAACACAAGATTTGTGACGGTAGAGTACTCGCCTTATTGCGGGAATCGGTGGAAAGAACCTCTTCTTCTCTTTGTTGATTTCCTGACAAATCTTGGAGATGAGCCTAAAATAATAGGAAACACCAGTTTCAAATCCTCAAAGTGTAAATAACATTACTGGCATGTTATTGATTAGTAGGCATTTTAAGAGTTCAGCATATAATTATTGCTTTATATGCTGGTTGAGGGTT